>NW_027332323.1:0-16889 GCF_958299795.1 Porites lutea | reverse complement strand
CCCCTTTGGAAAAATGTCAATTTTTAAACTTTTTGAACTTCTTCTTTTTTTAGCCTAGAAAGGCGTTTTTTGATTCTAGAATATCGTAAAAGATATTTTCCTGGCTTCTATTGCCTAAAAAAAGAAAAGTTGGAAAACTGGCCATTTTTAGACCAAAACCATGGGTTAACCCCTTTGTAAAAATGTCCATTTTTCTACTTTTTTAGCTTTTGCCTTTGATAGCCTAGAAAGACGTTTTTTCGTTCTAGAATATTGTAAAAAACATTTTCCCGGCCTATATTGCCTAAAAAAAAAAAGTTGGAAAAATGGCTATGTTTGGACCAAAACCATGGGTTAACCCCTTTGGAAAAATATTAATTTTTCGACTTTTTCAACTTCCTGTTTTTATAGCCTAGAAAGGCGTTCTTTCGTCGAAGAATATTGTAAAAGACATTTTCCTGGTGTATATTGCCTAAAAAAAAAAGTTGGAAAAATGGCCATTTTTGGACCAAAACCATGGGTTAACCCCTTTCGAAAAATGTCAATTTTCGACTTTTTGAACTTCTCGTTTTTATAGCGTAGCAAGGCGTTTTTTTTTGTTCTAGAATATGGTATAAGGCATTTTCTTGGCCTTTACTGACTAAAAAAAAAAGTTGGAAAAATGGCCATTTTTGGACCAAAACCATGGGTTAACCCCTTTGGAAAAATGTCAATTTTTCCACTTTTTAAACTTGTTTTTATAGCCTAGAAAGGCGTTTTTTTGTTCAAGGATATCGTAAAAGATATTTTTCTGGCCTTTATTGCCTAAAAAAAAAAGTTGGAAAAATGGCCATTTTTGGACCAAAACCATGGGTTAACCCCTTTAGAAAAATATTAATTTTTCGACTTTTTCAACTTCCTGTTTTTATAACCTAGAAATGCGTTTTCTCGTTCTAGAATATTGTAAAAGACATTTTCCTGGTCTATATTGCCTAAAAAAAAAGTTGGAAAAATGGCCATTTTTGGACCAAAACCATGGGTTAACCCCTTTGGAAAAATGTCAATTTTCGACTTATTGAACTTCTTTGTTTTTATATCCTAGCAAGGCGTTTTTTTGTTCTAGAATGTCGTATAAGGCATTTTCTTGGCCTTTATTGACTAAAAAGAAAAAGGTGGAAAAATGGCCATTTTTGGACGAAAACCATGGGTTAACCCCTTTGTAAAAATGTCCATTTTTCTACTTTTTTAGCTTTTGCCTTTGATAGCCTAGAAAGACGTTTTTTCGTTCTAGAATATTGTAAAAAACATTTTCCCGGCCTATATAGCCTAAAAAAAAAAAGTTGGAAAAATGGCCATTTTTGGACCAAAACCATGGGTTAACCCCTTTGGAAAAATATTAATTTTTTTACTTTTTCAACTTCCTGTTTTTATAGCCTAGAAAGGCGTTCTTTCGTCGAAGAATGTTGTAAAAGACATTTTCCTGGTGTATATTGCCTAAAAAAAAAAGTTGGAAAAATGGCCATTTTTGGACCAAAACCATGGCTAACCCCTTTGGAAAAATGTCAATTTTTCGACTTTTTAAACTTGCTGTTTTATTGCGTAGTAAGGCGTTTTTTCGTTCTAGAATACTGTAAAAGATGTTTTCCTGGCCTTTATTGCCTAAAAAAAAAAGTTGGAAAAATGGCCATTTTTGGACTAAAACCATGGGTTAACCCCTTTGGAAAAATGTCAATTTTTCGACTTTTTAACTTCTTGTTTTTATAGCCTGGAAAGGCGTTTTTTCGTTCTACAATATCGTAAAAGACATTTTCCTGGTCTATATTGCCTAAAAAAAAAAAGTTGGAAAAATGACCATTTTTGGACCAAAACCAAGGGTTAACCCCTTTGGAAAAATGTCAATTTTTAAACTTTTTGATCTTCTTCTTTTTTTAGCCTAGAAAGGCGTATTTTGATTCTAGAATATCGTAAAAGATATTTTCCTGGCTTTTATTGCCTAAAAAAAGAAAAGTTGGAAAGCTGGCAATTTTTAGACCAAAACCATGGGTTAACCCCTTTGTAAAAATGTCCATTTTTCTACTTTTTTAGCTTTTTCCTTTGATACCCTTGAAAGACGTTTTCTCGTCTAGAATATTGTAAAAAACCTTTTCCCGGCGTATATTGCCTAAAAAAAAAAGGTTGGAAAAATGGCTATGTTTGGACCAAAACCATGGGTTAACCCCTTTGGAAAAATATTAATTTTTCGACTTTTTCAACTTCCTGTTTTTATAGCCTAGAAGGGCGTTTTTTCGTCCTAGAATATTGTAAAAGACATTTTCCTGGTCTATATTGCCTAAAAAAAAAGGTTGGAAAATTGGCCATTTTTGGACCAAAACCATGGGTTAACCCCTTTGGAAAAATGTCAATTTTCGACTTTTTGAACTTCTTGTTTTTATAGCCTAGCAAGGCGTTTTTTTTGTTCTAGAATGTCGTATAAGGCATTTTCTTGGCCTTTACTGACTAAAAAAAAAAGTTGGAAAAATGGCCATTTTTGGACCAAAACCATGGGTTAACCCCTTTGGAAAAATGTCAATTTTTCGACTTTTTAAACTTGTTGTTTTTATAGCCTAGAAAGGCGTTTTTTCGTTCTAGGATATCGTAAAAGATATTTTTCTTGCCTTTATTGCCTAAAAAAAAAAAAGTTTGAAAAATGGCCATTTTTGGACCAAAACCATGGGTTAACCCCTTTGGAAAAATATTAATTGTTCGACTTTTTCAACTTCCTGTTTTTATAGCCTAGAACGGCGTTTTTTCCTTCTAGAATATTGTAAAAGACATTTTCCTAGTCTATATTGCCTAAAAAAAAAGTTGGAAAAATGGCCATTTTTGGACCAAAACCATGGGTTAACCCCTTTGGAAAAATGTCAATTTTCGACTTTTTGAACTTCTTTGTTTTTATAGCCTAGCAAGGCGTTTTTTTTTTGTTCTAGAATGTCGTATAAGGCATTTTCTAGGCCTTTATTGACTAAAAAAAAAAGTGGAGAAACGGCCATTTTTGGACCAAAACCATGGGTTAACCCCTTCGGAACAATGTCAATTCTTCGACTTTTTTAACTTCTTGTTTTTTTAAGCCTAGAAAGGCGTTTGTTCGTACTAGAATATCGTAAAAGACATTTTCCTGGACTATATTGCCAAAAAAAAAAACTTGGAAAAATGGCCATTTTTGGACCAAAACCATGGGTTAACCCCTTTGGAAAAATATTAATTGTTCGACTTTTTCAACTTCCTGTTTTTATAGCCTAGAACGGCGTTTTTTCCTTCTAGAATATTGTAAAAGACATTTCCTAGTCTATATTGCCTAAAAAAAAAGTTGGAAAAATGGCCATTTTTGGACCAAAACCATGGGTTAACCCCTTTGGAAAAATGTCAATTTTCAACTTTTTGAACTTCTTTGTTTTTATAGCCTAGCAAGGCGTTTTTTTTTGTTCTAGAATGTCGTATAAGGCATTTTCTAGGCCTTTATTGACTAAAAAAAAAAAGTGGAGAAACGGCCATTTTTGGACCAAAACCATGGGTTAACCCCTTCGGAACAATGTCAATTCTTCGACTTTTTTAACTTCTTGTTTTTTTAAGCCTAGAAAGGCGTTTGTTCGTACTAGAATATCGTAAAAGACATTTTCCTGGACTATATTGCCAAAAAAAAAACTTGGAAAAATGGCCATTTTTGGACAAAAACCATGGTTAACCCCTTTGGAAAAATGTCAATTTTTCGACTTTTTTAACTTCTTGTTTTTATAGCCTAGAAAGGCGTTTTTTCGTTCTAGAATATCGTAAAAGACATTTTCCTGGTCTATATTGCCTAAAAAAAAAGTTGGAAAACTGGCCATTTTTGGACCAGAACCATGGGTTAACCCCTTTGGAAAAATTTCAATTCTTCGACTTTTTGAACTTCTTGTTTTTTTAAGCCTAGAAAGGGGTTTGTTCGTACTAGAATATCGTAAAAGACATTTTCCTGGACTATATTGCCAAAAAAAAAAAATTTCAAAAATGGCCATTTTTGGACAATAACCATGGGTTAACCCCTTTGGAAAAATGTCAATTCTTCGACTTTTTGAACTTCTTGTTTTTGTTGCCTAGAAAGGCGTTTTTTCGTTCAAGAATATAGTAAAAGACATTTTCCTGGACTATATTGCCTAAAAAAAAAAGTTGGAAAAATAGTCATTTTTGGACCAAAACCATGGGTTAACCCCTTTGGAAAAATGTCAATTTTTTGACTTTTTGAACTTCTTTTTTTTATAGCCTAGAAAGGCGTTTTTTCGTTCTAGCATATTGTAAAAAACATTTACCTGGCCTATATTGCCAAAAAAAAAAAAAGTTGGAAAAATGGCTATGTTTGGATAAAAAACCATGGGTTAACCCCTTTGGAAAAATGTCCATTTTTCGACTTTTCTAACTTCTTGTTTTTATAGCCTAGGAATGCGTTTTTTCGTTCTAGAATATCGTAAAATACATTTTTCTGGCCTATATTGCCTAAAAAAAAAAATTTGGAAAAATGGCTATTTTTGGACCAAAACCATGGGTTAACCCCTTTGGAAAAATGTCCATTTTTAGACTTTTTTAACTTCTTGTTTTTATAGCCTAGAAAGGCGTTTTTTCGTTCTAGGATATCGTAAAAGATATTTTTCTGGCCTTTATTGCCTAAAAAAAAAAATTTGGAAAAATGGCCATTTTTGGACCAAAACCATGGGTTAACTCTTTTGGAAAATGTCAATTCTTCGACTTTTTGAACTTCTTGTTTTTGTTGCCTAGAAAGGCGTTTTTTCGTTCAAGAATATCGTAAAAGACATTTTCCTGGACTATATTGCCTAAAAAGAAAAGTCGGAAAAATGGCCATTTTTAGACCAAAACCATGGGTTAACCCCCTTGTAAAAATGTCGATTTTTCGACTTTTGAGCTTTTTCTTTTGATAGCCTAGAAAGACGTTTTTTCGTTCTAGAATATTGTAAAAGACATTTTCCTGGTCTATATTGCCTAAAAAAAAAAGTTGGAAAAATGGCCATTCTTGGACCAAAACCATGGGTTAACTCCTTTGGAAAAATCTCAATTTTCGACTTTTTAAACTTGTTGTTTTTATAGCATAGAAAGGCGTTTTTTTTGTTCTAGAATATCGTATAAGGCATTTTCTTGGCCTTTACTGACTAAAAAAAAAAGTTGGAAAAATGGCCATTTTTGGACCAAAACCATGGGTTAACCCCTTCGGAAAAATGTCAATTTTTCGACTTTTTAAACTTGTTGTTTTTATAGCCTAGAAAGGCGTTTTTTCGTTCTAGGATATCGTAAAAGATATTTTTTTGGCCTTTATTGCCTAAAAAAAAAAAGTTGGAAAAATGGCCATTTTTGGACCAAAACCATGGGTTAACCCCTTTGGAAAAATGTCAATTCTTCGACTTTTTGAATTTGTGGTTTTTGTAGCCTAGAAAGGCGTTTTTTCGTTCAAGAATATCGCAAAAGACATTTTCCTGGACTATATTGCCTAAAAAAAAAAGTTGGAAAAATAGCCATTTTTGGACCAAAACCATGGGTTAACCCCTTTGGAAAAATGTCAATTTTTCGACTTTTTTAACGTCTTGTTTTTAAAGACTAGAAAGGCGTTTTTGCGTTCTAGGATATCGTAAAAGATATTTTCCTGGCCATTATTGTCTAAAAAAAAAAGGTGGAAAAATGGCCATTTTTGGACCAAAACCATGGGTTAACCCCTTTGGAAAAATGTCAATTTTCGACTTTTTAAACTTCTTCTTTTTTTGCTTAGAAAGGCGTTTTTTCGTTATAGAATATCGTAAAAGACATTTTCCTGGGCTATAATGACTAAAAAAAAGAAGTTGGAAAACTGGCCATATTTGGACCAAAACCATGGGTTAACCCCTTTGGAAAAATGTCAATTTTTCGACTTTTTTAACTTCTTGTTTTTATAGCCTAGAAAGGCGTTTTTCCGTTCTAGAATATCGTAAAAGACATTTTCCTGGTCTATATTGCCTAAAAAAAAAAGTTGGAAAAATGGCCATTTTTGGACCAAAACCATGGGTTAACCCCTTTGGAAAAATGTCAATTTTTAAACTTTTTGAAATTCTTCTTTTTTTAGCCTAGAAAGGCGTTTTTTGATTCTAGAATATCGTAAAAGATATTTTCCTGGCTTCTATTGCCTAAAAAAAGAAAAGTTGGAAAACTGGCCATTTTTAGACCAAAACCATGGGTCAATTTTTCGACTTTTTAAACTTCTTGTTTTTTTTGCTTAGAAAGGCGTTTTTTCGTTATAGAATATCGTAAAAGACATTTTTCTGGGCTATAATGACTAAAGAAAAGAAGTTGGAAAACTGGCCATATTTGGACCAAAACCATGGGTTAACCCCTTTGGAAAAATGTCAATTTTTCGACTTTTTTAACTTGTTGTTTTTATAGCCTAGAGAGGCGTTTTTGCGTTCTAGGATATCGTAAAAGATATTTTTCTGGCCTTTAATGCCTAAAAACAAAAAAATTGGAAAAATGGCCATTTTTGGACCAAAACCATGGGTTAACCCCTTTGGAGAAATGTCAATTTTTCGACTTTTTAAACTTGTTGTTTTTATAGCCTAGAAAGGCGTTTTTGCGTTCTAGGATATCGTAAAAGATATTTTTCTGGCCTTTAATGCCTAAAAACAAAAAAGGTGGAAAAATGGCCATTTTTGGACCAAAACCATGGGTTAACTCCTTTGGAAAAATGTCAATTCTTCGACTTTTTGAACTTCTTCTTTTTGTTGCCTAGAAAGGCGTTTTTTCGTTCAAGAATATTGTAAAAGACTTTTTCCTGGACTATATTGCCTAAAAAGAAAAGTCGGAAAAATGGCCATTTTTAGACCAAAACCATGGGTTAACCCCTTTATAAAAATGTCCATTTTTCTACTTTTTTAGCTTTTTCTTTTGATAGCCTAGAAAGACGTTTTTTCGTTCTAGAATATTGTAAAAGACATTTTCCTGGTCTATATTGCCTAAAAAAAAATGTTGGAAAAATGGCCATTTTTGGACCACAACCATGGGTTAACCCCTTTGGAAAAATCTCAATTTTCGACTTTTTGAACTTCTTGTTTTTATAGCCTAGCAAGCGTTTTTTTTGTTCTAGAATATCGTATAAGGCATTTTCTTGGCCTTTACTGACTAAAAAAAAAAAGTTGGAAAAATGGCCATTTTGGACCAAAACCATGGGTTAACCCCTTTTGAAAAATGTCAATTTTTCGACTTTTTAAACTTGTTGTTTCTATAGCCTAGAAAGGCGTTTTTTCGTTCTAGGATATCGTAAAAGATATTTTTCTGGCCTTTATTGCCTAAAAAAAAAAGTTGGAAAAATGGCCATTTTTGGACCAAAACCATGGGTTAACCCCTTTGGAAAAATGTCAAGTTTTCGACTTTTTTAACTTCTTGTTTTTAAAGCCTAGAAAGGCGTTTTTGCGTTCTAGATTATCGTAAAAGATATTTTCCTGGCTTCTATTGCCTAAAAAAAGAAAAGTTGGAAAAATGGCATTTTAGAGCAAAACCATGGGTTAACCCCTTTGTAAAAATGTCCATTTTTCTACTTTTTTAGCTTTTGCCTTTGATAGCCTAGAAAGACGTTTTTTCGTTCTAGAATATTGTAAAAAACATTTTCCTGGCCTATATTGCCTAAAAATAAAAAGTTGGTAAAATGGCTATGTTTGGACCAAAACCATGGGTTAACCCCTTTGGAAAAATATTAATTTTTCGACTTTTTCACCTTCCTGTTTTTATAGCCTAGCAAGGCGTTTTTATTGTTCTAGAATGTCGTATAAGGCATTTTCTTGGTCTTTATTGACTAAAAAAAAAAGGTGGAAAAATGGCCATTTTTGGACCAAAACCATGGGTTAACCTCTTTGGAAAAATGTCAATTTTTCGACTTTTTAACTTCCATTTTTTATAGCCTAGAAAGGCGTTTGTTCGTTCTAGAATATTGTAAAAGACATTTTCCTGGTCTATATTGAATAAAAAAAAAAGTTGGAAAAATGGCCATTTCTGGACCAAAACCATGGGTTAACCCCTTTGGAAAAATTTCAATTTTCGACTTTTTGAACTTCTTTGTTTTTATATCCTAGGAAGGCGTTTTTTTTGTTCTAGAATGTCGTATAACGCATTTTCTTGGCCTTTATTGACTAAAAAAAAAAAGTTGGAAAAATGGCCGTTTTTGGACTAAAACCATGGGTTAACCGCTTTGGAAAAATGTCAATTTTTAAACTTTTTGAACTTCTTCTTTTTTTAGCCTAGAAAGGCGTTTTTTGATTCTAGAATATCGTAAAAGATATTTCCCTGGCTTTTATTGCCTAAAGAAAGAAAAGTTGGAAAACTGGCAATTTTTAGACCAAAACCATGGGTTAACCCCTTTGTAAAAATGTCCATTTTTCTACTTTTTTAGCTTTTTCCTTTGATACCCTAGAAAGACGTTTTTTCGTCTAGAATATTGTAAAAAACATTTTCCCGGCCTATATTGCCTAAAAAAAAAAGTTGGAAAAATGGCTATGTTTGGACCAAAACCATGGGTTAACCCCATTGGAAAAATATTAATTTTTCAACTTTTTCAACTTCCTGTTTTTATAGCCTAGAAAGGCGTTTTTTCGTCCTAGAATATTGTAAAAGACATTTTCCTGGTCTATATTGCCTAAAAAAAAAAGTTGGAAAAATGGCCATTTTTGGACCAAAACCATGGGTTAACCCCTTTGGAAAAATGTCAATTTTCGACTTTTTAAACTTCTTTGTTTTTATAGCCTAGCAAGGCGTTTTTTTTGTTCTAGAATGTCGTATAAGGCATTTTCTTGGCCTTTATTGACTAAAAAGAAAAAGTTGGAAAAATGGCCATTTTTGGACCAAAACCATGGGTTAACCCTTTAGAAAAATGTCAATCCTTCGACTTTTTTAACTTCCTGTTTTTATAGCCTATAAAGGCGTTTTTTCGTTCTAGAATATTGTAAAAGACATTTTCCTGGTCTATATTGCCTAAAAAAAAAGTTGGAAAAATGGCCATTTTTGGACCAAAACCATGGGTTAACCCTTTTGGAAAAATGTCAATTTTCGACTTTTTGAACTTCTTTGTTTTTATAGCCTAGCAAGGCGTTTTTTTTGTTCTAGAATTTCGAATAAGGCATTTTCTTGGCCTTTATTGACTAAAAAAAAAAAGTTTGAAAAATGGCCATTTTTGGACCAAAACCATGGGTTAACCCCTTCGGAAAAATGTCAATTCTTCGACTTTTTTAACTTCTTGTTTTTTTAAGCCTAGAAAGGCGTTTGTTCGTACTAGAATATCGTAAAAGACATTTTCCTGGACTATATTTCCAAAGAAAAAAAATTGAAAAAATGGCCATTTTTGGACTAAAACCATGGGTTAACCCCTTTGGAAAAATGTCAATTTTTCGACTTTTTTAACTTCTTTTTTTTATAGCCTAGAAAGGCGTTTTTTTTGTTCTAGAATGTCGTATAAGGCATTTTCTTGGCCTTTATTGACTAAAAAAAAAAAGTTTGAAAAATGGCCATTTTTGGACCAAAACCATGGGTTAACCCCTTCGGAAAAATGTCAATTCTTCGACTTTTTTAACTTCTTGTTTTTTTAAGCCTAGAAAGGCGTTTGTTCGTACTAGAATATCGTAAAAAACATTTTCCTGGACTATATTGCCAAAAAAAAAAACTTGAAAAAAATGGCCATTTTTGGATCAAAACCATGGGTTAACCCCTTTGGAAAAATGTCAATTTTTCGACTTTTTTAACTTCTTGTTTTTATAGCCTAGAAAGGCGTTTTTTTTGTTCTAGAATATCGTAAAAGACATTTTCCTGGTCTATATTACCTAAAAAAAAAGTTGGAAAAATGGCCATTTTTGTACCAAAACCATGGGTTAACCCCTTTGGAAGAATGTTAATTTTTCGACTTTTTTAACTTCTTGTTTTTATAGCCTAGAAAGGCGTATTTTCGTTCTAGAATATCGTAAAAGACATTTTCCTGCTCTATATTGCCTGAAAAAAAATGTTGCAAAAATGGCCATTTTTGGACAAAAACCATGGGTTAACCCCTTTGGAAAAATGTCAATTTTTCGACTTTTTAAACTTGCTGTTTTATTGCCTAGTAAGGCGTTTTTTCGGTCTAGTATACTGTAAAAGATGTTTTCCTGGCCTTTATTGCCTAAAAAAAAAAAGTTAGAAAAATGGCCATTTTTGGACCCAAACCATGGGTTAACCCCTTTCGAAAAATGTTAATTTTTCGACTTTTTTAACTTCTTGTTTTTATAGCCTAGAAAGGCGTTTTTTCGTTCTAGAATATCGTAAAAGACATTTTCCTGGTCTATATTGCCTAAAAAAAAAAGTTGGAAAAATGGCCATTTTTGGACCAAAACCATGGGTTAACCCCTTTGGAAAAATGTCAATTTTTCCACTTTTTTAACTTCTTTTTTTTATAGCCTAGAAAGGCGTTTTTTCGTTCTAGGATATCGTAAAAGATATTTTCCTGGCCTTTATTGCCTAAAAAAAAAAGTTGGAAAAATGGCCATTTTTGGACCAAAACCATCGGTTAACCCCTTTGGAAAAATGTCAATTTTTCGACTCTTTTAACTTCTTGTTTTTATAGCCTAGAGAGGCGTTTTTTTTGTTCTAGAATATCGTAAAAGACATTTTCCAGGTCTATATTGCCTAAAAAATAAAGTTGGTAAAATGGCCATTTTTGGACCAAAACCATGGGTTAACCCCTTTGGAAAAATGTCATTTTTTTGACTTTTTAACTTCTTTTTTTTAAAGCCTAGAAAGGCGTTTTTTCGTTGTAGAATATTGTAAAAAACATTTACCAGGCCTATATTGCCTAAAAAAAAAAGTTTGAAAAATGGCCATTTTTGGACCAAAACCATGCGTTAACCCCTTTGGAAAAATGTCAATTTTTCGACTTTTTAAACTTGTTGTTTTTAGAGCCTAGAAAGGCGTTTTTTCGTTCTAGGATATCCTAAAAGATTATTTATTATGGCCATTTTTGGACCAAAACCATGGGTTAACCCCTTTGGAAAAATGTCAATTCTTCGAGTTTTTTAACTTCCTGTTTTTATAGCCTAGAAAGGCGTTTTTTCGTTCTAGAATATTGTAAAAGACATTTTCCTGGTCTATATTGCCTAAAAAAAAAAGTTGGAAAAATGGCCATTTTTGGACCAAAACCATGAGTTAACCCCTTAGGAAAAATGTCAATTTTCGACTTTTTGAACTTCTTTTTTTTTATAGCCTAGCAAGGCGTTTTTTTGGTCTAGAATGTCGTATAATGCATTTTCTTGGCCTTTATTGACTAAAAAAAAAAAAGGTGGAAAAATGGCCATTTTTGGACCAAAACCATGCGTTAACCCCTTTGGAAAAATGTCAATTCTTCGACTTTTTAAACTTCTTGTTTTTTTAGCCAACGAATGCGCTATCTCGTTCTAGAATATCGTAAAAGACATTTTCCTGGCCTATATTGCCTAAAAAGGAAAATTGGAAAAATGGCCATTTTTTGGACCGAAACCATGGGTTAACCCCTTTTGAAAAATGTCAATTTTTCGACTCGTTTAACTTCTTGTTTTTATAGCCTAGAAAGGCGTTTTTTTTTTTTCTAGAATATCATAAAAGACATTTTCCCGGTCTATATTGCCTAAAAAATAAAGTTTGTAAAATGGCCATTTTTGGACCAAAACCATTGGTTAACCCCTTTGGAAAAATGACAATTTTTTGACTTTTTTAACTTCTTTTTTTTATAGCCTATAAGGGCGTTTTGTCGCTCTAGGATATTGCAAAACACATTTTCCTGGTCTATATTGACTAAAAAGAAAAGTTGGAAAAATGGCCATTTTAGGACCAAAACCATGGGTTAACCCCTTTGGAAAAATGTCAATTTTTCGACTTTTTGAACTTCTTCTTTTTTTAGCCTAGAAAGGCGTTTGTTTGTTCTAGAATATCGTGAAAGAGATTTTCCTGGTCTATATTGCCTAAAAAAAAAAGTTGGAAAAATGGCCATTTTTAGACCAAAACCACGGGTTAACCCCTTTGGAAAAATGTCAATTCTTCGACTTTTTTAACTTCCTGTTTTTATAGCCTAGAAAGGCGTTTTTTCGTTATTGAATATTGCAAAAGACATTTTCCTGGTCTATATTGACTAAAAAATAAAGTTGGAAAAATGGCCATTTTTAGACCAAAATCATGGGTTAACCCCATTGGAAAAATGTCAATTTTTCGACTTTTTGAACTTCTTCTTTTTTTTAGCCTAGAAAGGCGTTTGTTTGTTCTAGAATATCGTAAAAGACATTTTCCTGGTCTATATTGCCTAAAAAAAAAAAGTTGGAAAAATGGCCATTTTTGGACCAAAACCATGGGTTAACCCCTTTGGAAAAATGTCAATTCTTCGACTTTTTGAACTTCTTGTTTTTGTAGCCTAGAAAGGCGTTTTTTCGTTCAAGAATATCGTAAAAGACATTTTCCTGGACTATATTGCCTAAAAAAAAAGTTGGAAAAATGGCCATTTTTAGACGAAAACCATGGGTTAACCCCTTTGGAAAAATATTAATTTTTCGACTTTTTCAACTTCCTGTTTTTATAGCCTAGAAAGGCGTTCTTTCGTCGAAGAATATTGTAAAAGACATTTTCCTGGTGTATATTGCCTAAAAAAAAAAGTTGGAAAAATGGCCATTTTTGGACCAAAACCATGGGTTAACCCCTTTGGAGAACTGTCAATTTTTCGACGTGTTTAAGTTGTTGTTTTTATAGTCTAGAAGCACGTCTTTTCGTTCTAGAATATCGTTAAAGACATTTTCATGGCCGAATGTGCCTAAAAAAAAAAGAAAGTCGGAAAAATGGCCATTTTTGGACCAAAACCATGGGTTAACCCCTTTGGAAAAGTGTCAATTTTTGGATTTTTTGAACTTGTTGTTTTTATAGCCTAGAAGAGAGTTTTTTCGTTCTAGAATATCGTTAAAGACATTTTCATTGCCGAATTTGCCTAAAACAAAAAGTTGGAAAAATAGCCATTTTTGGACTAAAACCATGGGTTAACCCTATAGGAAAAATATCAATTATTCAACTTTTTGAACTTCTTGTTTTTATAGCCTAGAGAGACGTGTTTTCGTTCTAGAATATGCTAAAAGACTGTTTCCTGGCTGAATTTGCCTAAAAAAAAAAGTGGGAAAAATGGCCATTTTTGGACCAAAACCATGGGTTAACCCCTTTGGAAAAGTGTCAATTGTTGGATTTTTTGAACTTGTTGTTTTTATAGCGTAGAAAGGCGTTTTTTCGTTGTAGAATATCGTGAAAGATATTTTCCTGGCCTAAATTGCCAAAAAAAGAAGAGGTCGAAAAAATGGCCATTTTTAGACCAAAACCATGGGTTAATCCCGTTTGGAAAAATGTTAATATTTTGACCTTTTGAACTTGTTCTTTTTACAGCGTAGAAAGGCGTTTTTTCGTTTTAGACTATCGTAAAAAATATTTTCCTGCCTCAATTTGTCTAAAACAAAAACGTCGGAAAAATGGCCATTTTTGGACCAAAACCTTGGGTTTACCCCTTTGGAAAAATGTGTATTTTTCGACTTTTTGAACTTGTTGTTTTTATAGCCTAGAAAGTCGTTTTTTCGTTCTAGAATATCGCAAAAGACATTTTTATGGTCTCAATTGCCTAAAAAAAATTGGAAAAAATGGCCATTCTTGGACCAAAACCATGGGTTAACCCCTTAGGAAAAATGTCAATTATTCGAATTTTTGAACTTCTTGTTTTTATAGCCTAGAAAGACGTGTTTTCGTTCTGGAATATCGTAAAAGACATTTTCCTGGCCTAAATTGCCTCAAAAAAAAAGTCGGAAAAAATGTTTTCCAACTTTCTTGTTGCAGTTAGCAGAGAGGCCTTGTGCCTCGCTTTCATGTCTTTAAAACACAATTTATAATGTCCTGGATGGCAGGAACGCCCCCTCCGCAGTAACTGGAGAAATAACACATTAATCAGTCACATTAAGCATAAAACCATTTATTTCTAGAAATAAATTTCCTTTTTGGACCAAAACCATGGGTTAACCCCTTTGGAAAAATGTTAATCTTTCGACTTTTTAAACTTCTTGATTTTATAGCCTACAAAGGCGTTTTTTCGTAACAGAACATCGAAAAAGACATTTTCCTGGCCTTAATTGTCAAAAAAAAAAGTCGGAAAAATGGCCATTTTCTGACCAAAGCCATGGGTTAACCTCTTTGGAAAAATGTTAATTTTTCGACTTTTTGAACTTGTTGTTTTTATTGCCTAGAAACTTTGATTTTACTTTAAAACATCACCAAACATTATCTCCAGGGTGAATCTGACCATTTACAAACTGAAGAAATTTGAAATGTTAACCCAAAATCATAGGCTAACCCCTTTGGGAAAAATCCAAGATGGCGGTTGCTTAAATTTGATGTCTTGGTAATTTGTCAGAATGACTTTGATTTCACTCTAAAACGTCTACAAACAATATTTCTTTGTCCAATTTGACTATATGCACACTTTGAAGACATTTAAAATTTTGAACCACAATCATAGGCTAACCCCTTTGGAAAAAGTCGAACATAGCGGCTGCTCACATTTGATATCTTCGTTTTTGTTAGAATAACTTTGATTTCACTCTAAAACATCAACAACCATCATTTTTAGGTCACATTTGAGCATATACAAATTTTAAAGAAATTTGAAATTTTGACACAAAATCATAGGCTAACCCCTCTGGAAAAAATTCAAGATGGCGGCTGATCAAATTTGACATCTTCATATGTCGTCAGAATCAGTTTAATTTCACTCCAAAACATCAACAAACATGATTTCTGGGTCCAATTTGACTATATACAAACTTTGATGAAATTTGAAATTTTCACACAAAATCATGCACTAACTCTTTTGGAAAAAATCTAAGAAGGAAGATGATCAATTTTGACATCTTTATATATCGTTAGAATGACTTTAATTTCACTCTAAAACATCAACAAACTTGATTTCTAGGTCCAATTGTGATTTTATACAAACTTTGAAGAAATTTATATTAAAAATCCGAAAAATATTAGATTTCCTCTCGAATAGGAAAATTTCACATCGAAACTATTGTTTAAGCTTTGTCCTTTCTATTGAGATTTTCAGAGGCAGGGTTTGTTACTTCTTTAGTTTTTAATCGATTTTGAAGTAATATATGGTCTTGAGCCTGTGAAAACTGATCTGAGTGCCTCCGAACCGACTCGGTCGCCGTACGCGTAAAATAAAACTCCAATGGAACTAAAAGTAATTTTTCTAGAAATAGTTTAGCTAGACCCATATTCTGACAAAGTTTGGGGATTTTCGAATTTTTCATTTTGCACACCCTTAGGCGATATTTACGGACGGCCGCTCTTAAAAATCTCCCTGCTATCAAATATGAAGCGGGTAGAATCTAATAAGGAGTTTAAGCAGCGACATTTTTGAGAGACGCACGTCACCTGAAGTGAGCCTTTTTCTATTTTAAATTGCCTTGACGCCACCAAATTTGTATTGCCAAGAGTTTTTACTCTTAGGGTGGATTTTCACTGTCGCGTAATTTTTACGTGCGTAAGGGCGTAAAATTTACGTTCGCAAATAAAATAGAGGCAAAGTATGAAGGGTCGCATGTAAAGGTAAAAGCTGAACCTCGCTCAACTTCCCGTTTAAACTCAACACTTTATGTCTTGCCTGTATTCTATTCACAAGAATAAAGTTTACATGCGTGTACACGCACGTACACATTACGCGGCAGTGGAAATCCACCCTTATAGAGACGATTTGCCCAAAAATTTGTTAAAAAATCTCTTTTTAAAAGTACAAAAAGTCCACTTCCGGTCGACGTGCGTCGCTCAAAAACCACAGGGAGCCCGCACAATCTGTTTGTGTAGCCGATTGTTATTTTATAGTAAACGGAGCTAGCCGTCGAAGAAAATTAAAATCCCACAGTATTCGAGCGGCAGGAATGCGTAGCAAGATTCATACGTGCCAGCCACAAACCGTCCCTCTGATTGCCTTTTTTTTTATTGGATGTCGTTAACCAAATGGTTAAATAATAACTGATGAAGAAGACTTGGTAAGCGTTTTGTTGTTTAACGACATCCAATCAAAAAGAGGCAATCAGCGGGACGGTTCCGGGCTGGCACGTATGAATCTTGCTACGCATTCCTGCCTCTCGAATACTGTTGGATTTTAATTTTCTTCGACGGCTAGCTCCGGGCTGCTTGGATGGATTTTCGATTGGAAGGTACGAGGAGAAACGTGAATCTTTCGACCTTTTTGCTACGGGGTTTGAGAGCGGAGTGATGCGATTTTTTTGGGGAAAATTGCTCCGACACTGGAGCCCTTTCAAAACATGGATTCCACCCTTGTCCTTCTATTATAAGGAACAGTCAACGGCGAAATCAAACTCCTTCAAAATCGCTCAAAAAACCGCTTTTGAGGTAAAACGACGACTATATACCACAGGTAAGGTAATTCAACGTTTATTTATCATTGATTTATATACATAGTTAGCGATATATCGCTATAGGTGAAGCAAACGGTAAATCCAGTACATTTACTATAAAATAACAATCGGCTACACAAACAGATTGTGTGGGCTCCCTGTGCAAAAACTTCGTTGCTGAAACTCTCTAATGGCAAAAACAAAATCCTCTTAGCGGAAGCTCATCAACCACGTATTGTGTCTCAATCGGCAAAAACCTGCGTAGGGCAGTTGCTCTCAGTCTTCCTCTGAACCCCCCTCCCCCTCTTCTGTGCTTTGGCCTATCTGTATGGCGTGGACTGAAACAAGCAGTTAACAGTATAAAGGATATAAACTTCGATTCTAGAACTGCTGATTAACGCATAGAAGTTACGTTAAAGATACCAGTCTAATTACTTTCGGGAATTCTGATAAACATTTGTTAAAAGG
>NW_027332322.1:0-35000 GCF_958299795.1 Porites lutea | reverse complement strand
GCCTTAAGGCCACCTCGGTAATACGGCCACCTCGTTATTACGGCCACTTTTGTTTGGCCGCCTGGCAAAAACCGCAAACATTTTCTTGGTAAAAAGAAAAAACCGTTGTTAATACGGCCAACCTTCTTTTTTTTTATGGCCCATTGGTGACCGTATTAACGGGGTTCCACTGTATATTGATATTTATTGCTTGCGTTTAAATATAAGGCAAATGTGCAAATGTATTTTATTGGTCACCTAATGGCGACATGCAAGGACCCAAACTAATAATGTATACATTATGCTTGAACATATGCTGCTTGCAGATAAATTTCTTAATTTTTCCCTCATGTTGTTGCTGAGTTTTTATGCAGAAGTTCGGCTATTTTTTCCTCGTTAAAAGTGTGAAAATTTCTACCATTTTTTCCAGCTTTACAAAAACAACTGAGCTAACGTATCCTCGTGCATGCGTGCCCCAGGCGTCTCGGTTGCCGTCTCTTTTTCTGGCGATAGTTTGTTCTCTTGATGTTATTTTATTAAAATATTCCAAAACGTCTCCCAAATTTGGTCAACGGTAGCTGCTTATGAGGATATGCTGTGGGATTTGAGAGTAATCAGAACCCCCCCCCAAAAAATGAATAATAATATATATTGTTCATTGCTTCGCTTTTCGGGCGATTCACGTTATACTTTTAGAATAGCGTACGCGCACTCATGCCCATCCACTTCCCCCACCTCGACAAACAACGTTGGATGCGTGTATCTAGAAATTTTCCAAAAAATATTTCACCTCGTTTAAGGAGTGGGGGAGAGAGAATTACGACCACTGTCGTGCAGGGGTCGCAACATCAACCCACTCAACGTTACAGTTTTATCCGACGAAAATAGCATCATCAAGCGCCGCGTCAAGAAAGCCTTTGAAAAGGCAAAGGCTCGTTCGAGGAAACACATACGATGACCTCAGCAAATGTTTTACTATGAACACGATTATCGAAAGTAAATTCCTACAAAGTGTGGAAAAAATAAAGTTACAATACAGACAAACTAGCCAAACACGACTGCGGGAACGAAATTCCAGAAAACGATAAGAAACGAGGCTGCTTACCAAATGCTGAAGATGTTAAAAACGGTTTGGGGTTCGGGAAAAAGAGAAAAAATCTTCTGACACGGATAAACCAACACTAATAGACGTTATGATGAATTTCAATTAGCTGTTCTCTGTTTTCGTCCTGTAATGTGTTGTTTTTCGGTTTTTCAACGGCCGGCGCCGCTCCGTGAAACCAAGCGAAAGTTTGCTGCTGTTTTCCGAGATCTTCTATGTATGTTTCGTTGCCTTTTCCTCGTCAAAATACTTTGTTCAGTAAAACGATAACATACTCTTGACTGGACCAACGTTTTAGATCACACTCTTTCAGTCATTTAGATCTTTCACACAAACCAATCGTGTAAGTAACCACGCCTGATGCGTCGCCTGAAGTGAGTTTCTTACTCTAAAAAATATAAAACTGAGCCCGTGATGAAATATAATTTCACCAGAAAACATCAACTTCAACTTACGTGACAATCTCGTACCCAGAGTCTTCTGGCATTTTTTCGCGTTAATTTGCACCAACATTTCTGAGAATTCTCGGGATCGTATTGGAACAGAAACAGGCTAAAAATTCTCGGGAATTCCTGAGAATAAAATGGTTTCCTTCTTGATCCTGAGAATTCTCGGCAATTCCCGGGAACAATAAAATTGACAAGTTCCCGAGAATTCTCAGGAATGTCAGAGATTAATTGATGGGACGCAAACCTCACATTTGTTAGTCGGTGTTGTCGCTATAAGTTCCTGTATCCTGCTTTTGCTTGATCTCGATTTGCGGATCCCCTTTGCTTAACGCTGCTTGAAGTTATCCCAGTCAATAATGATCCAAAGACATTTTTTTTTTTCGGGTTAAAAACATAATCTACGTGTCCAGGCAGTCTGCAGAGGTGACATATATACTGTATTTTTATAGCGTAGTCTTAATCAGCGTAGCTGAACCCTTTCGAGGAGCTTGCTACTGTAGCAACCGGTAAAATTTTAACTACACAATAGTGTGGCCTCACCACGTGACCGCAGCGCTCTTTCGCAACGTGGTATAAGAATATGGCAAATCCATTTCATATAAACACATGTAAAAAGTGTGTGATTGTGTGATTTCCGCATGGTGTTGACAGGTATGAGATCTCGTGGTTGAACTGCGGTTTGGCCAAAATATTCCGTGCTAGCCATTAATATTGTTTCGTCGGTGTTTAGCTTAGCTGATTGTACATTGGAAAAGCGACTCTCGACTCAGGAAAATTGGATATAGGTCTAGTTTCAGCGGGCTCTAATGGCATTGAACCATAGGCCGATTTTGGCAGATAAGAACGCGATAATTTGTGCACTACGTTTCATTCAGTTTTTTGTCTATTCCACGCGGAATCCTGTTGTTTATCGAACCGCGAAAAAAGTAGTGTTTTGCTAACTATTTAAGTTGCTATGTAAGCCTTCACCAGGCACTCTTTCGCTGCAGTTCACTCAACTTAAAAATTTCTAGACTGAAATGACACCGGTTTGAAACTGCGCGAAGTCAGTTTACTGAATAAATGTTCTAAAATTTGCGTCATTTTAAATTTGGAGTCGTTGGAATGCTTCTAGGGACCATTAACTTACTGCCCGGCGTCAGAGAAAGGCTTTTAATTGGCCTTTGAATGAGTTTTATTGTTTTAAATGGCCAAGTAGTAAAATGAGTTGATATTTTTGCTAACCCGGTTTTCAAAAATCCAGGTATATTTTAATCTGAAATGAAAAGCTAGGTTAATATTAAGAGCCATTTTCTGAGAAAATCGAGAATCGCAAGACACTCGTCAAAAAATCGAATTTTTTATTATTTTGCCAAAACATCCCTTTTAGTGACCTTATTTAAGCAAAAATAGTTTTGGGTTCAAACGATTCATTTTAAAGGAGAAATTAGGAAAAGTTTGAAAAATCGATTTTATTCCTGTTTTTCGAACAAAACACGGCAGGATGCAATGGCAACTTCGAGAGAAGGGTGAACGCGTAAGAAACATTCCCTGACACTGAAACTTCACCGAATTATTATTTTGTTCTTACTCTTGAAAACCTTAGAAGAAAAATTGAAAAACAATGTCTTATATTTTTATAATCGACAAGTCTAAAGAGGTCATATTTGTGACGTTAGACATGCTAGAAAACGAAGGCCAACTTTGACTATTAAAAAAGGCCTCTGGTATATGCCGCTTGATCATAAAATCAATATAAAATGGAACCTTGGCTTTTGTACTAACTTACTGGAAAGTTTTAGCTCTGGAAATCAAATATCATCCTGACACCAAAGCAAGCGGTGAGAGCAATTGAATTGGGAAATTTATGCAAATTAGACGGCTTGCGGACGGTTGTCAAACTAAAAGAAAGGTTTTACATGAAAGGATTACTCACCATTGCTTGAAATACGTTTTTACGGCAAGGAAAGTTATTTCCAACTTCTGTTGCGTCGGTTTGAGTCACAAAATCCATAATTTTAAGCCAAAAGGTCCAAAAGACAAACGCACGTTTGCTCAGCGACTGCGCCAGAATCCGGCCGTGAATCGAAATGAAGTCACAACACGTCACTGCGGTCCTTTAGAAGCAAGAGTTGCAAGAGTTTTTACTTCAGTCAGGAGGCCAAAAGATTGAAAATTCATCGCAAACTAATGACTTCGATTTTGAAAACCTTTCATCACTTCAATCGTTCGTCGGCTGATAATAAACATCACACAAGATCGTATGACCTTTGGCGTGTGACCGGAAATCGGTCACACCCTCAAGTCACGTTAGCATACTGTCACGAATTTTAATACGATTTTTCACGTTTGCTTTCGACAAAAAATAGACTCCTCGAAATAAAATCAGGCCTGCTTTATTTATTTATTTATTTTTTAATTTCTTTTATAGCCTGCAGAACTTGTTCCCCATGCATCGCGCGTATCTCGCGCCCCCAGTCCGCTTCGCAGTGCTAGCGTGAAAAGCGCAAAAAACTGAAATTGACTCCTGTTCTGCAGTTGATTTCTTTTATAGACACCTTCTAGGCATTGACAGGCTGTGAAAAAAGTGTATTTTTATTATTATTATTTTTTGAAGTGCTACATTATTTTCCTATAAATTTCAAACGTGACTGCTAAAAGACTGTTTGGAACCCATGGATGGAGAAAAGCTGTGCCGGAGAGAAGGTCAACCTCCCAGCCGAGCCAACTTTTGCGAGCGTTTATATGAGGAAAAAACTGACCACTTTGTCCGAGTCAACAGTGCTTGCGCATGCTGTCTTTGTCTAGCCTTGACCGTGTTGTCCCAACTACAATCGGCGACAAAATTGTTGAGACAAATAGGGTGACTTCGGAGAACAAATGAATCCGCACCCTCCCCTGTCCCCTCCATTCAAAGTTGAGGTGTTTGTTGTTTTCTATAGGTAGCTAGAACAAGGGCACAACATTGTACGGAGGGGATGGGGGAGGAAAGCTATATTTCCTCCTTTTGAAGTTCATAAAACGTAAAAAAGCCTACTTTTGGGCGAAGTGTCTCAACTCATTTTGTCGCCGATTGTAGCTGGGCGAGCCAAAGTGGAGAAATATTAGCCGGGCTGGAAGGGTGAGGCCACCACTACCGGCTCAGTGGAGGGCTGACTTCCGGAAGCCCTCAACTCCGCCCACTACTGGTAGTAAGGCGTCTATCCGAACCAACCTTTTGTTTCTCATGTAAATGGTTTACCAAGTTTTGTAAGGAAATGGAGGAAAAGTTGGCTCGCCCAGGGTAGCTTGGGAGGTGAGTAAACACCAGATAACCCCAATAATAAGCACAAACTTTGATTGTCAGTTAGATGTCTACTATTTTAAGTAAGCGACCTGCATGTGATTGTCGCATCCATGCCCCCTTCCAGATCCCCTTTATTACCGGTAAGCCTCTGATAGGTCAAAGTAATACAGTCGTACCTCCAGTAAGCGACCACCAAAAATGCAAAGACTTAGTGGTCCCTAACGGGAGGTGGTGGTTTAGAAGAATCGGACCACATGGGGTCTATTCCGAGAAGAGGTCCAGGCACATTCTATTAAATGGCGGTGTAACAAATTCCTGGCAAAATATTATCTTTTACCTCTTTTGACAAATACAGCTTTTAAATCATGCTCAATTTAAAGAGGGATTCAGGTGAGTGAGATATAGAATAGTCTAGAATCACAACATAATCTTCACTTTGTTGGCTACATCTACTAAGTTAGGATATGTGTAGTTCCACGATGTCGCTAAAGGTCTTCATATTTTCTAAGGAACATAGTGCACACAGCAAAAATACAGAGCAGAGAATGCGTCAACTGGTCGCTTATGGAAAACAATTAACCGTGACGCCCAAAAAGTGGTCGCAGTCACTTACAGAAGGTGGTCGTTTACTGAAAGTTCCAACTGTAAGGCTTTGACTGGGAAAATTTGGTCTTTTGGATTGGCAGTCGCACATGGAGGTTGGACTGTGTAAGCCACCATCACCTCACTGTGAGTGACGAGAGCCAGGAAAGTATAGTATACACTCCCTTAGGATACACAGAATCGTTGTTTTGAGGTCCCGTTTAGCGAAATGGATCATTCAAGGGAGGTGTTGAAGTCCCATAGTGAAATTTATAAGGTTTATGGGTGCAAGACGAAACACAATACTTAGGGCCCTGTTGTTCAAACGTTTAACAACCGGAAATCACTATCAAGCGAATAAGAAGAAGCAGGGTGAAAGCGTTAGTCCCGGGGGCGTTAGTCAACTTTTCGAACATACAGCCCCTCAGTCACTCTCCTCCGCAGACTTACCCTGGGCGACCAGGATAGGGGAATATAATACTCGACCTTCCTTGCATCATCGCGAGAGCCTATAGCCTTCACTTTCTTTTGGCTCGTCCTACAATCCTACCCAACGTTCTTGGGACAGGAAGGTCTGCTTGCGAGGCTTGGGAATCTAGGGAGACTATGGTAGCAATATGGTGCAAATAGCCGGGATGAGCTACTTTGTCCACACGAACCAAGAGGATTGGGTCTGCTAGAAGAAATCAGGTGTAGCTTTCTGTGATAAGTAATATTCCAACAGTATAGGATCATAGTTTGAAGCCATTTCACAATCACTAGTTTCCTTGGACCTCTGCCTGCGAGTTGTGGACAAAAGCAGCTGATAGCTGTATGCGAACCTTTTTTCCACAAAATGGTTTCTGGGTTTTCGCATTCGACAGTGTCATGTATTGATTTTTTTTAATCTTAGTCGAGGTCTTTTTAATTATGTACTATCTATCTGACTGACTGTTTCTTTGTGTTTTTTTTTCTGGTAATAACAGGTTTCATAATTTGGTCGTGGTTGGGGTTATAGGCTCCTGATCGTGAGCAAATAGCGAAAAAATCAACAAGCAAAACCAAAAGTAAACTGTAGCGTTGAATCCGTTGGCCACGGAGAATTGGTATTATTCTGCAAGTTCTTTACTACAGCAAGAGAGTATACTCCCTTGACTATGGGACATTGGGCCGGGGGAACTTAGTATTTTGACCCGGCATAGGGGAGGAGGGGAGGGGGAGGGGGTACTCTGGCCAGATTCCAAGTCACGGGGATGATCGAAGTATGTTTTTTTCTTAGTTTGAAAATATTTTGAACAATTTTTTTTTTTTTAGCTGTGGCTTTACTTAAGTATTCAAAATATTCGTTCTCTTTTGGTCTTAATTTTCGCTTCCACGGATCACTCACGACACTTGGAATCCGAGGTACCCCTCCTGTTTAGTACTTCGTAGGCAAAAAAGCTGTTTCAAAGCCTAGTAGGTAAATAAAAGAAAAATAAATATGCATGGCTGTTTCTACTGCGATGAGAGGATTTCTTGTCAAAAAATGTGAAAACTGTATTAAAATTGCTGACAACAGCTACGAAAATTTCGTGACAGCATGATGACGTGACTAAAGCGTGTGACCAATTTCCGGTCACACCAAAGGTCATACGATCTTATGCGATGTTTATTATCAGCCGACGAACGATTGAAGTGATGAAAGGTTTTCAAAATCGAAGTCATTAGTTTGCGATGAATTTTATTCCTTTTGCCTCCTGACTGAAGTAAAAACTCTTGTAACTCTTGCTTCGACGTGTTGTGACTTTATTTCGATTCAAGGCCGGATTCGGACGCAGTTGCTGAGCAAACGTACGTTTGTCTTTTGGCTAAAAATTATATATTTTGTGACTCAAAACGACGCAACAGAAGTTGGAAATAACTTTCCTTGCCGTAAAAACGTGTTACAAGCAATGGTGAGTAATCCTTTCATGTAAAACCTTTCTTTTAGTTTGACAACCGTCCGCAAGCCGTCTAATTTGCATAAATTTCCCAATTCAATTGCTCTCACCGCTTGCTTTGGTGTCAGGATGATATTTGATTTCCAGAGCTAAAACTTTCCAGTACGTTAGTACAAAAGCCAAGGTTCCATTTTATATTGATTTTATGATCAAGCGGCATATACCAGAGGCCTTTTTTAATAGTCAAAGTTGGCCTTCATTTTCTAGCACGTCTAACGTCACAAATATGACCTCTTTACACTTGTCGATTATAAAAATGTAAAGCATTGTTTATCAAATTTTCTTTTAGGATTTTCAAGAGTAAGAACAAAATAATAATTCGGTGAAGTTTCAATGTCAGGGAATGTTTCTTACGCGTTCACCCTTCTCTCGAAGTTGCCATTGCATCCTGCCGTGTTTTGTTCGAAAAACGAGCATAAAATCGATTTTTCAAACTTTTCCTAATTTCTCCTTTAAAATGAATCCTTTGAACCCAAAACTATTTTTCCTTAAATAAGGTCACTAAAAGGGATGTTTTGGCAAAATAAAAAAAAATTCGATTTTTTGACGAGTGTCGTGCGATTCTCGATTTTCTCAGATAATGGCTCTTAAAAGGCGAAAAATAATAAAAGTAGGAGCATGCATTTAATTTTTTTACTGATTATGAATAACATGAGAACATAATATTATGGTAAGCCTCATACTAGTAATATGCTGAAAAAAATCATATAGGTCACGTACGGGAAGAATTTCAGATGCGTGATGACAAAATCGGTAAACAAGCTTAACTGAAAAGAAAAACAGTCTCGCTGGTTTAGTTACGTAAACCTGTTTTTATGGTTTTCCATATCTTTCTTTTATTTTTACGTAAACTGGTTTCAGCCAATCCCAAGGAATTATAAAATCTTTACCATCATTGAACAACACATCTTTAATCCAATTAATGCGGTCCTAAGGGAAATACACACCCGTTCTGGAGATAAAGAGGGGATGCCTCTTAGGCATCCCCTAAAAATCTGAGCAATGCCAGGCCATTTCTAGCGTGTTGACAGCAGACCTTCTATGACAACTTATATGACAGTGATTTCAGTGTTTTTGTAATCTTCTCTTAGAACCCTTACTAGTTTGCTTTATGACTATTCCTCATACTGTTATCAATCACAATATTTATTAAGAACGACTTTCGGGAAATAAGTCTCGGTATAACCAATAACTTCAACATTCCATTTCGCTCATTATTTTACTGATGGATACTCGTTAAGTAGTTTAATGCCTGAGACTAAGGGGTTTACCTGTGGAAAATGAATTATTGGCTATAACTTTGGTATAGATGATGGCGCTAAATCAAAATTTATCACACATGAAGAACTCATCCTCCTTAACAGCTTAAAGTATAAATATTGTGTTAATAAATCACGTGATATGCCACGTGACAATTTTGTTAGACCAATAGGTGGCCGGTTTTAGAAAAGAAATCGAGCAATAACATTTTTTTAATTGATATTAAATATTCCCAACCCTTCAGGTTGGAATGACAGTCCATTGCACTTCAATAAAAAATTATCGGGGAAAACATCATTTTAAATGCCCACATTTAATCTTGAATTATTTAACTTTCATTCCAAACGTAGAAAGCTAGGTATGTTTATCCTCTTTCAGAAATGCCATTTTGTTAATTCAAACAGTAAATTCGTCACCAATTCGCCAATTTCATTCACTTTCATTTTTTGGTCACGTTACCATAAATAAACGTTAAGGCACAGGAAAACCTCCCAAGATTTACGTTTGGGCAATAATTTTTGTTGTTAAACGTTGGTCTCCTAGCGAGAGATATTGCCGATCATTCTTATACTCAAAACAGGCCTTAAACCTCTTGAGAAGGAGGAACCAACTAGCTAGACTAAACTTAGTTTTTCCAAAGACCACGTTCTTAGAACTCGATGAGATTCATTTGGCACGACCGGAGAACAAAATCCGCGTCCAGTGAAGCAGAATTTATCGCAACGAGAAGGTCATGCATTTTAAAATCAACTCTTGCGCTTGATAAACTACATTTTTAATGCATGGACGGATTATGGTTTTGGCCGAGGGGACCGCGAAAATTTTCTGTGAGATTCCGTATAATTTTTATAGAATTCTCAGTGGAATTAATAGTAGCTATATAGCGCTAGCTCCCAAGTGCCCTCTCCACCTTTTTTAACGTTTCTGATCAGCCCCTGCAACGAGCCTACCAACAACAACGTGCTTTATTTGCATGACCATACAAACACATACAGTATTGCAAAAGCTATGTTTAGGAATCAAAATCATGACAGTATCGTAGTTTCCAGCACTGAATGCTCGAAATATCCGAAAAGAACATACAATTCCTTGATTCGCAGTGACAAGGTAATAGAACTCAGAACGCCACCCTTTGAATTATTTCAATATCCCTTTACAATTTTTCACAAGGTTTCTAAACAATAACAAGATTAAGCAGCTTCATACTGATACATTTCATGGGCTCCGAAACCTGGAAAGACTGTAAGTACATTTTAGCCTTATGAGACATATAATGAATGGAAATGTGGTAATTTCCTAGCTAATAAACTTAAAGAAGTTGTCCCTAAGGAACGAGGCACTTAAAAGGTAAATCTCAACAAGCGGTCAACAATCGCTGGAAAAATTGCACGTTTCCCCTTTGACGCAATGTTCCCTGCTAAGTACCATTTTTGTCATTTTAATGTCGGGTTTACATCTTATATGTTTCACAATTCGTAAAGCTACTGCTGACGTCCGTTACTTCCTCCGTTCTGATATAACATCGCAAGTTTTAAAATCACAACACCTAATATGCATACTATTAGCGTCACTAGGCGTGTCACGCATGCGGTCACCCCATTACATCTCTCCCCCCATCACGTGGATGGAACGCAACGGTGCGATCGAAAACAGCAAACAAAAAATAAATAAATAAACTAAATAAATTAAATGTTGCTAATAACAAGTAAGTCCTTGTGTCCTTTACAGGCTCTAATATAGTAGACAGGCAAATGCTCGCTATTCGCAAATAAAGTTCTTGTATTTATTATCCTCTGTTGATCTTGGTTTCCTTCTGGGCCTGTCCGAGGGCGCATGTCTTCGCTCTGTGTCACGGTCTGATCTGGGCTGCCCAGATCTCTGCCTACTCTCGTACTCAACTGTGTCGCAGTTTGCTCTTGGCTGCTCATGACCTTGCCGTGATGATACACTGGATTTGTCCGCTTCCAGTGCATCTCTACTTGACCCTGCTTAGGATTGCTCGGGACCTGCAATTATAACTTCGTCCGGTTCAAATGCATCATCGCTGTCAGAATCATCACACCGCGGTGATTCCCCACAACCATTTTTGAGCAGTTTCCAATCGGCGTAATTCCTGGTGCGAATCCTCGCACTGTTCTTGGCAGTGATCATGCTTCCCTTGACGCCAATGACTACCGTAGGATCCGGGTCATACAGAGCTGTCAGGCCGTTTTACGTTCCTGCTTGCACAACACCGTTTCCCCGACTTTAATTTTCATCACGGCTGTGTGTCTTCTTTTATCAGCGTATTGCTTCATGTTCTGTTTTTGTTCTCGGTCACGACAGCGAATCATCATGTCATCCCTATATTTAGGCTGTCCCTTGACTTCAGGGAACTTTCCACGTAATTCCCTTCCGAACATGAGCCTGTTCGGGCTGACTCCAGTTGTCGCATGCTCAGTTGCTCTATATGCCCTGATTCACCGGTTCACTTCATCCCTCACAGGTTTGCCTTCCAAAGAAGCGGTCCGAGCGGTCTTCTTTATTCTCTTCATAAACCTTTCTACATCGCCGTTGGCTTCTGCCCATCCGGTGTCACTTTTCGGTGCTTAAACCCCTCCTCTTTTGCGTATTCTTCGAATTTATGGCTGTTGAAGGGCGGTCTGTTATCTGATTTGCTTTTTTTTGGCACTCCATATGTGTCGAACATCCTCTTGAATGTCGGTATTGTTGCTTTCTCGCTCGTGGACACCACGAATTCAACCACTGGGTATCTGGCATATTGACAGTAGAATACGAGGGCGAGGTCACCACTCGCCATTGGTCCGCAAAAATCCACGCTGACCTTCTCCCACGGTCCCTCTGGTAGGTCTGTCATCCGGAGTGGCACGCGATGCGCTTGCAGCGTGTTAGATTTGCAGGCGATGCAAGTGGATACGAACTTGTCACATTGTGAGTCCATTCCGGGGAACCATACATGTGCTCTCAAAAGTTTTTTTGTTCGCACCTGAGCTTGATGACCCTCGTGCGCAATCTCCACCATTTTATGTCTGAGTTTTGCGGGCACAACGATCCGATCCCCTCTCAAGACAATCCCGTCTACTATGGTTAGTTCATGGAAAACTTGCCGAAATTCGTGTGTCCTTGTATCAATTGTCTCTATCCAGCCTTGGTTGTTGTACTTCGTTAGTGCTTGTAGTGCTGGGTCTTCCTCAGTGGCGTCCTTTACTTTGTCTCTGGTGACAGCTTTGGGCGTGCTGCATGTTACAACATAGTTTACATAATGCCATATCTCCTTAGTCGTTCTCAATTCGAACTTGGAGCACTCGTGAAGTGGCATAGGGTACCGTGATATGTAATATGATATGTTCTCTTTCCAACGACGGTACTCTACCACGAAATCATAGTCAATCATACGGTTGACGATCCTTTGGAACCGGATCGAGGATGTGTGGGTGGGTTTGTTCAACACACTTTCAAGAGGATTGTGGTCAGTCACACATCATTGTACCCGAGCAAGGGCTCGGTGCGGGTGTCTCCTTTTATTAGCTGCCACGTGATCACTTTCATTTTTGTCTTAGATTCCGTAAGCGCTCCAAAACAACCCAGAACAGGCAGGGTGTTTGCTTTTGAGGCTGCCTCGTATGGTTTTATTTGACATCTTGACTTTCTAGTCTTTACTCTTTTGTCTAGGCCGTATTTCTTGAACGTTGCCTCATCCATAGCGTTGACCGTAGCACCGCTGTCAGGTAGTACCGTAATGTCAACGCCGCTAATGAGCACTGTTTTTAGGGGCCTATTGTGTGACTGTCCCACGGGGTTCACCTCTTGCAGCGTGCACGTGGACTCTTCATCAGTGCTGTCAGACGATGTGTCAGTTATTTGCTTGCCTCCTTGGGCTAATTTAAGAGGGTCTCAATGGGGTTAACCGATAGGCGTAAAACGGCCAAAAATTTAGTCGATAGCCGTAAAAATTGAAAAATTTTAACCGTTAGCCGTAAATAGGGTAAAGAAGAGTTAACCGTAAAAGAAACTGTTCCCTAGATCTGCTACTTTTAAGGTAGGTACTAAACTCACTTATGGTTGCGTTTTTTATTTCCCGGCTAGTGTGACTCCGTAGGCACGTTAGGCGAAGCTCCTTTTAGGTGTTGACCAAGACCTAGGCACAATTTGCGCGACTCTAAAACACGTTGCCGATAAACAACATTTCCCTGTTTTTCTCTGACGCTACGGTAGACATTGCCATGCCTAGTCCCTGTACGGCGTCTTCCCACGCAATCTCGGGCATTTCGTTGGCGAACTCGCTAGGACCACCTGACCCGAAACGCATTGGCCCCGCGGAATAATGAGGCCTACGGACAAGGCAACGGCAGACAGTCGTTCCGTACAGTCCTTCGCTATCATTAAAAACACTGGACACGAGAATTTTGTTATTGGCCGTTTTCACGCTAGAGCTAGAAATGGATTATCCGTCTGAGACTAGCCTGTGTACAGTCGCGCCCTCCCCACACACACCCCTTCTCCGATTTTTTCTTAGGGGAGGGGGCGGCTGTACACAGACTATCTCGAACGGATAATCCCGTCTTCAAACTGTACGTCGAAATTGACGGATAAAGTCTGGCGGATTGCTCATTCAAAATCAAAACTATTCCATTTTCAAATTAAGAAGTATTACCTATCTGACGCGAATCATCAAACGGATAACCCGTCTCACACGAATAATCCGTCTCTAGTGTGAAAACGGCCATTTCTGTTATACTGAATGTCGCGCCCCGGCCTTGATTTGGGCGTTTGCGTGTCCGCTTTTGCTTTTTCACAAAGATTATTTTTAAATTGACTATTGACATTTCTATGTGTAAAATAATATTAGAAGTGAAATACTTTGTAAAAAGTATGATCTATCAAATGTTAAAATTTTTCAAAAGAATAGCTTGTTTCGGCCCTGAGATGATCCAAAGACCTTTATTTTGATTTAAAGATACAAAAAATACAGGTTAATTAATATTTAACTTTTTGAAACAAAAGAAGTTAATTTTTAACTTTTTTGTTAACCGTAACTGAAAAAAATAAACCGATAGCCGTAAAAGAGCCAAAATTTTAGCCGATAACCGTAAAAGCCACCACCCCATTGAGACCCTCATTTAATTTCTTGTTTGTTTTTGCAACACTTTGCAAAATGGTTTCTTTTGCCACATCGCGTCACTGTTTTCCAAAAGCCGGACATTTTCTTTGTCCACCTTGGTGGGCCAATGTTTCCCGCAATTAAAACACAGTTTTTCTCTACTTTTGTCGACAGTGGTTTTATTGATTTCTTGCTTGACAGTCACTTCGGTCGTCGTTTGGTTTTCTACCCTTTAGAGTGTTGATCCGCGCTCTCAAGACCACGAGCGTATTTGAGAGCTTCAGCTAGCGTTAGTTGGTCTTACAAAAGCTTTCTTCTTACTCTCTTTGATTTGCCGTTCGTTATCATGGCCATTAATATCTCTGTATCCAACCACCCTGTCGGAAAATCACAGTGTTCGCCTTCTTCTTTTAGCCTAGCGATGAAGGAATCCCAGGTTTCATCTTTTCCCTGTATAGTGCAACGAAATTTGTGTATATTGAACAGCCGGTTTTGCGATTCTTTCAACTTGTTCAGTAGTGCGGTGATAGTTCCGTCCAAATCCGTTCCCGTATCGTCAAGCTGTTCGAATATATCTAGCGTGGCTTCACCTATCGAATCTATATAGCTAGGAATAATGATCGTTGCTGGTGCTTGTCTGTGATGTTGTACTTAGCATATTTTGAGAAGCGCGCGTATACCGTTTCGGGGTCATTCCGAACGTCGAATTCGGGAAATTGTTTGTATCCAATGTTTACCGCCATTCCACTTTTACCTCGTCGCCAATTTAATGTTGGGTTTACATCGTATATGTTTAACAATTCGTAAAGCTACTGCTGACGTCCGTTACTTCCTACGTTCTGATATAACATCGCCGGTTCTAAAATGACAACACCTAATATGCATACTATTAGCGTCACTAGGCTTGTCACGCATGCGGTCACGCCATTACAGTCATGTGTTCGCAAAGAATAGCTCCTATGCATGTTTACGTCACACAAGCAAATTTCACCACCAAGCCTCGTTGTCAAATTAAAAATTAGCGAAGTTTCACAAAAATTAATTCCCAAGGCAATAGAGTGGAAATGAATACCTACGCCCAAAACGGCAAATGCAAAATTTTTAGTTTGACCCAAACGAGCCTCGGTGGTGAAATTTACTCGTCCTGACGTAATCATGTATAAAGGGCTACTGAAATTTCTAAATCTCAACCTTGTACCAGAATAATTTGAAGCATATTGCATTATTTATTTTTTTTAAGGGCTAAAGATGTAATTAGTCATCTGTTATAACACCAAAGATCTCCTATGGGAGCCCGAGAAAATGAATGTCAAATTTCACAAAATTACATCTTACGCATGAAATTTTCATAATTTTACCTGTGTTTTCACAAGTCTTGTAAAAAATTGATATTCATTTTCTCGGGCTCCCATGAGAAATAGTCTATGGTGTTACTACAGATGACTAAGTACCTCTTTAGACCTTGAAAAATGTAAAAAAGAATGCAAAATTCGTTAAATTATTTTGGTGCAAGGTTTTTGTCCACTGAGAATTAAACTTACTCAATTTCCTGGTGGATTCCGTCTTAACGTCTTCTGCTAAGTTATTGCGACTCAAGTGTTTGTTTATAAGTATATATTTCTTGTAGGTATCTGCAAGAAAACATGCTAAAAGTGCTGCCGTTAAAGGTATTCTCAGGCCTCCAGAGTCTAAAGAATTTGTGAGTAATTTCTTCTACCTTGCATGTTATGTAGATCTAATATGACGTAAAGTTTCTTATGTTTAAAAAGATGCGTTATAGATTCAATTTGCCGTGAAAACATGTTTTGCCGAAAAACTCGGAAAGGCGTCAAGTTGGTATGAGATTAGATCTAGTAACAATGACAAATTTATTTAGCAACTGTTTTATTGCCCCGGCAGGGATTTCGCCCAGAAGGCGAAATCCCGAGGAGGCACTCTTAGGACTAGTAACTCGCGCGTATATTAAGGAAAGTACTTACAGTTGAAATATACATTCAGTATGCATATGCCAGAAAAAATCTCGATTTGCTTGAACAGGGGCGGCGAGGAATCGGTAGGTAATGATGACGTTTCTATTGTTTGCGCCCGCAAGTACGAAATGGTTAGGATGACGTAAAGACAGAAAATCCTGAAGGGACCGCTTATGTAGATTTTGTGACATTTATTGTGCAGTCACTTCGATACTTTTTTGCGTTACGTGTTATCAGTGGCATTCTGTGCAGCAATTGATTTGAAAGTTATGGACCAAAAGACACTCGTTAAGCGTAGATGAAGTCATAAGGTGCGTATAGGTGTGTATATATAAACACTTGGAGAGTTTGCCAGACAAGAGTTCACAAATCTTTGATTGGAAACCTTGCCAGACACTCTTTCTCTCTCTTTGACCGGAATGAGACTCAGCCCCAAACAAGCAAGACGAGTGAACAACGGCTAGCTTATCAGTTGCAGAACGATGGACGATTACAGAAATTCGCCGACAATCAAATTCTGTGCTGACTAATTCCCTGCTCACAGATGTCCTTCCGCTATAAAGTTTAAAATAAGACTAGAATGCGCGAGGGTGAATTGATCAAACGTCCTTTTAATTTCTAAGGCTTACTTTCCGGCAAATAAAATGATCTGAATGTAAAAAGTGAAAGAGAAATAGCGAAAAATTCAACTTCCAATTAAATCTTTTCTTATTGTCGAAACTGAGAATGTTTTGATCAAAGCTGTGTATAATCGAACTAAAACTGTGCATGGAAACTATGTTTAGGAATCAAAATCATGACAGTTTCGTAGTTTCAAGCACTGAATGCTCGAAATATCCGAAAAGAACATACAATTCCTTGATTCGCAGTGACAAGGTAATAAAACTAAGAACGCCACCCTTTGAATTATTTCAATGTCCCTTTACAATTTTTCACAAGGTTTCTAAACAATAACAAGATTAAGCAGCTTCATACTGATACATTTCATGGGCTCCGAAACCTGGAAAGACTGTAAGTACATTTTAGCCTTATGAGACATATAATGAACGGAAATGTGGTAATTTCCTAGCTAATAAACGTAAGGAAGCTGTCCCTAAGGAACGAGGCACTAAAAAGGTAAATCTCAACAAGCGGTCAACAATCGCTGGAAAAATTGCACGTTTCCCCTTTGACGCAATGTTCCCTGCTAAGTACCATTTTTGTCATTTTAATGTCGGGTTTACATCTTATATGCTTCACAATTCGTAAAGCTACTGCTGACGTCCGTTACTTCCTTTGCTCTGATATAACATCGCCGGTTCTGAAATCACAACACCTAACATATAATGCATACGCCATTACATCTTTCCCCCCATCACGTCGATGGAACGCAACGGTGAGAACGAAAACAGCAAACAAAAAATAGATAAATAAACTCATGTGTTCGCGAAGAATAGCTCCTATGCATGTTTACGTCACACAAGCAAATTTCACCACCAAGCCTCGTTTTCAAATTAAAAATTAGCGAAGTTTCACAAAAATTAATTCCCAAGGCAATAGAGTGGAAATGAATACCTACGCCCAAAACGGCAAATGCAAAATTTTACTTTGACCCAAACGAGCCTCGGTGGTGAAATTTACTCGTCCTGACGTAATCATGTATAAAGGGCTACTGAAATTTCTAAATCTCAACCTTGTACCAGAATAATTTGAAGCATATTGCATTATTTATTTTTTTTAAGGGCTAAAGATGTAATTAGTCATCTGTTATAACACCAAAGATCTCCTATGGTAGCCCGAGAAAATGAATGTCAAATTTCACAAAATTACATCTTACGCATGAAATTTTCATAATTTTACCTGTGTTTTCACAAGTCTTGTAAAAAATTGATATTCATTTTCTCGGGCTCCCATGAGAAATAGTCTATGGTGTTACTACAGATGACTAAGTACCTCTTTAGACCTTGAAAAATGTAAAAAAGAATGCAAAATTCGTTAAATTATTTTGGTGCAAGGTTTTTGTCCACTGAGAATTAAACTTACTCAATTTCCTGGTGGATTCCGTCTTAACGTCTTCTGCTAAGTTATTGCGACTCAAGTGTTTGTTTATAAGTATATATTTCTTGTAGGTATCTGCAAGAAAACATGCTTAAAGTGCTGCCGTTAAAGGTATTCTCAGGCCTCCAGAGTCTAAAGAATTTGTGAGTAATTTCTTCTACCTTGCATGTTATGTAGATCTAATATGACGTAAAGTTTCTTATGTTTAAAAAGATGCGTTATAGATTCAATTTGCCGTGAAAACATGTTTTGCCGAAAAACTCGGAAAGGCGTCAAGTTGGTATGAGATTAGATCTAGTAACAATGACAAATTTATTTAGCAACTGTTTTATTGCTCCGGCAGGGATTTCGCCCAGAAGGCGAAATCCCGAGGAGGCACTCTTAGGACTAGTAACTCGCGCGTATATTAAGGAAAGTACTTACAGTTGAAATATACATTCAGTATGCATATGCCAGAAAAAATCTCGATTTGCTTGAACAGGGGCGGCGAGGAATCGGTAGGTAATGATGACGTTTCTATTGTTTGCGCCCGCAAGTACGAAATGGTTAGGATGACGTAAAGACAGAAAATCCTGAAGGGACCGCTTATGTAGATTTTGTGACATTTATTGTGCAGTCACTTCGATACCTTTTTGCGTTACGTGTTATCAGTGGCATTCTGTGCAGCAATTGATTTGAAAGTTATGGACCAAAAGACACTCGTCAAGCGTAGATGAAGTCATAAGGTGCGTATAGGTGTGTATATATAAACACTTGGAGAGTTTGCCAGACAAGAGTTCACAAATCTTTGATTGGAAACCTTGCCAGACACTCTTTCTCTCTCTTTGACCGGAATGAGACTCAGCCCCAAACAAGCAAGACGAGTGAACAACGGCTAGCTTATCAGTTGCAGAACGATGGACGATTACAGAAATTCGCCGACAATCAAATTCTGTGCTGACTAATTCCCTGCTCACAGATGTCCTTCCGCTATAAAGTTTAAAATAAGACTAGAATGCGCGAGGGTGAATTGATCAAACGTCCTTTTAATTTCTAAGGCTTACTTTCCGGCAAATAAAATGATCTGAATGTAAAAAGTGAAAGAGAAATAGCGAAAAATTCAACTTCTAATTAAATCTTTTCTTATTGTCGAAACTGAGAATGTTTTGATCAAAGCTGTGTATAATCGAACTAAAACTGTGCATGGAAACTATGTTTAGGAATCAAAATCATGACAGTTTCGTAGTTTCAAGCACTGAATGCTCGAAATATCCGAAAAGAACATACAATTCCTTGATTCGCAGTGACAAGGTAATAAAACTAAGAACGCCACCCTTTGAATTATTTCAATGTCCCTTTACAATTTTTCACAAGGTTTCTAAACAATAACAAGATTAAGCAGCTTCATACTGATACATTTCATGGGCTCCGAAACCTGGAAAGACTGTAAGTACATTTTAGCCTTATGAGACATATAATGAACGGAAATGTGGTAATTTCCTAGCTAATAAACGTAAGGAAGCTGTCCCTAAGGAACGAGGCACTAAAAAGGTAAATCTCAACAGGCGGTCAACAATCGCTGGAAAAATTGCACGTTTCCCCTTTGACGCAATGTTCCCTGCTAAGTACCATTTTTGTCATTTTAATGTCGGGTTTACATCTTATATGCTTCACAATTCGTAAAGCTACTGCTGACGTCCGTTACTTCCTTTGCTCTGATATAACATCGCCGGTTCTGAAATCACAACACCTAATATGCATACGCCATTACATCTTTCCCCCCATCACGTCGATGGAACGGAACGGTGAGAACGAAAACAGCAAACAAAAAATAGATAAATAAACTAAATAAATTAAATGTTGCTAATAACAAGTAAGCCCTTGTGTCCTTTACAGGCTCTAATATAATAGACAGGCTAATGCTCGCTATTTGCAAATAAAGTCCTTGTATTTAGTGTCCTTTGTGGATCTTGTTTTCCTTCTGGGCCTGTCCGAGGGCGCATGTCTTCGCTCTGTGTCACGGTCTGATCTGGGCTGCCCAGATCTCTGCCTACTCTCGTACTCAACTGTGTCGCTGTTTGCTCTTGGCTGCTCATGACCTTGCCGTGATGATTCACTGGATCTGTCCACTTGCACTGCATCTCTACTTGACCCTGCTAAGGATTGCTCTGGACCTTCAATTATAACTTCGTCCGGTTCAAATGCATCATCGCTGTCAGAATCATCACACCGCGGTGATTCCCCACAACCATTTTTGAGCAGTTTCCAATCGGCGTAATTTCTGGTGCGAATCCTCGCACTGTTCTTGGCAGTGATCATGCGTCCCTTGACGCCAATGACTATCATAGGATCCGGGTCATACGGAGCTGTCAGGCCGTTTACGTTCCTGCTTGCACAACACCGTGTCCACGACTCTTCTGTTTTTGTTCTCGGTCACGACAGCGAATCATCGTGTCATCCCTATATTTAGGCTGTCCCTTGACTTCAGGGAACTTTCCACGTAATTCCCTTCCGAACATGAGCCTGTTCGGGCTGACTCCAGTTGCGCATGCTCAGTTGCTCTATATGCCCTGATTCCCCGGTTCACTTCATCCCTCACAGGTTTGCCTTCCAAAGAAGCGGTCCGAGCGGTCTTCTTTATTCTCTTCATAAACCTTTCTACATCGCCGTTGGCTTCTGCCCATCCGGTGTCACTTTTCGGTGCTTAAACCCCTCCTCTTTTGCGTATTCTTCGAATTTATGGCTGTTGAAGGGCGGTCTGTTATCTGATTTGCTTTTTTTTGGCACTCCATATGTGTCGAACATCCTCTTGAATGTCGGTATTGTTGCTTTCTCGCTCGTGGACACCACGAATTCAACCACTGGGTATCTGGCATATTGACAGTAGAATACGAGGGCGAGGTCACCACTCGCCATTGGTCCGCAAAAATCCACGCTGACCTTCTCCCACGGTCCCTCTGGTAGGTCTGTCATCCAGAGTGGCACGCGATGCGTTTGCGGCGTGTTAGAATAGCAGGCGATGCAAGTAGATACGAACTTGTCACATTGTGAGTCCATTCCGGGGAACCATACATGTGCTCTCAAAAGCTCTTTTGTTCGCACCTGGCCTTGATGACCCTCGTGCGCAATTTCCACCATTTTATGTCTGAGTTTTGCGGGCACAACGATCCGATCCCCTCTCAAGACAATCCCGTCTACTATGGTTAGTTCATGGAAAACTTGCCGAAATTCGTGTGTCCTTGTATCATTTGTCTCTATCCAGCCTTGGTTGTTGTACTTCGTTAGTGCTTGTAGTGCTGGGTCTTCCTCAGTGGCGTCCTTTACTTTGTCTCTGGTGACAGCTTTGGGCGTGCTGCACGTTACAACATAGTTTACATAATGCCATACCTCCTTAGTCGTTCTCAATTCGAACTTGGAGCACTCGTGAAGTGGCATAGGGTGCCGTGATGTGTAATATGATATGTTCTCTTTCCAACGACGGTACTCTACTACGAAATCATAGTCAATCATACGGTTGACGATCCTTTGGAACCGCATCGAGGATGTGTGGGTGGGTTTGTTCAACACACTTTCAAGAGGATTGTGGTCAGTCACGATCTTAAAGGGTCTTCCATACAGAAACAGGTGAAATTTGTTGCACCCAAAATCACCTGCTAAAGCTTCTAATTCAATCTGCAATGAGGGACAAAAGTGTTGACACACTTCCGTAAAATGGCCGCTTTTTGCATAGTGGATATACTTATCCCCTTCCCCTGTCTACCCCAACCCCTTCCCCCCAAAATCAATGTTGAATTTTGGACCCTCAAGTCTTTTTTTTTACTTCAGACAACATTGATTCGGGGGGTCGGGGGATTTACGGCGTTTAAAAGAAATGAAATAATAAATGAATTAAATGTTTGTTAAAAGCACCCGTTTTAAACAATTGTGTCAACTACTTTTGTCCCTGATTGTCTGAAATATGTATTTGTGTTTTCCGGCTAGATTTTTGACGCTGCTGAATTTTTGGGCGATGACGTTACAGTATGGGCCAAATTGTTTGTTTTTAAACATCAGTTTATAGAGTTTCGTCCTGATTTGTAGTATACGCAGAGTAAAATGTACGAAGCGTATGTCATTACTTAATCTTGTACTCCCGCGCGCGTTCCTGATACCCTGCCGGGTCGAGACAAAATGATTTGTGTTGTGATCAATGCCGTTGCTGCGGATGTAATGTTTTCACAAGTATTATCAATAGTGCAAAAAGGATGGAAACATTAAGGTACAATGAAAATTGTTCTGGTAAAAGGTTAACTTAAGTGAATGAAGTACTGCAGAGTAACAGAGGGGACATGCAATATTTTTGACATTGACCTTTGCCATTAGTGAAAGGACGTGAACAATATACAGGTTATGAACCTCATAAATGATGGGCCAGCCGTTTGTGCTGTGCCCTATATATACATGTGTTTTTTTATTTTTTTGAGACCTTTTCTAACCTAACTGATCCAAACCTTTAGCGTAGGTAGGCGTCGAACAGCTTAGACCAGGTTAGGAATGTACTTTTGTAATGATTTTACATGACCGCCTGCCACTTATTCATGATTGTTTATTGATGTTGGACGGACAACTATTTCATTTCCTAGCTCGTAATTCACAGAATGCCAAAGAAATTGTTTTCAAGATAGGCACACCAGTTTGTATCATCGCCAAAACAGCAATTACTTTGGCCCAGAAGTTCACCTGATGACAAGCAAAGCGGGATAACACGTGATCGATGACGGCCGTGCGCTGGAAAATTTTCCTTTTTTATGCGCTAATTCCTCACAAAAGGCAAAAGAAGATTTCGCTATGTAGAAAGTGCTTCGCAATACCTATTCTTGGCGAGAAAAATTCCAGCGATGTGGTGCAAATAAGGAGTTTCAACGGTTAACCACGAGAATACATATCGACATTAAGAGGTCATAACAGACTAATGTTACTTTCCGTTTGCCGAAACGTGGTTAACCGTTGTAACACGAAGGAAGCAGTGTTTTTCCTCAGTTTGAGCTGTCGTTTTCTTTGAGAGTCAAATACCAGTTCACGTTTCAAAGCTCTCTTTTCATTTTCTCTGCCGACAATACGCAAAAACACAGGGTTTCGCTTGAGAAATGCAGTCGAAATACACAGACATATGCGCTTATGTCACGCTATTTGCGTTGCGTTATCATGTCACACAGGGTGTCAAGAGGTGGGATTGAAAGTAATTGTTTTCCTGTACACTTGCAATGTTTGCTACGCTGTCCTTAGTTTTTTATTGAATTGGCCATGAATTTACCTTCACTTTTCCGTAGTTTCGATATTGAACGCAGTGACGGCCGCTCCTCACTAACGCTCCATATTTCCGTGGCCGGCCAGTGACTATCCCCACTACGTGTCAATCCTTACCCTATCCGTGATTGTTTGGGCCTTAACAATAGGATAAAGTGAAGAACGAGAAATATCCACTTTATTAAAAATATTTTCAGTTACGCAGCCCCTTGAAATTCATCAAAAGTTGTACGTAGGCGCGAGTTTCAGCGTCAGTTTTTACCTTGTGAACCATATCGACGTTAATTCTGGATTTTGCAGCCCTTTTATTACGTCATCGCGTAATTCGAATTGGCCTTATAATTCGGTCATGAATAAGTCTATGTCACCCCCACCACCAATAACATAACTATGTCATCGGTTACTTTAATTTCAGTTAAAATCAGTGTCATGCACGGCTCAACTTGTGTGCAGTAGCACAATTTTGCATTCAGACAATGAGGGACAAAAGTGTTGACACACTTCCGTAAAATGGCCGCTTTTTGCATAGTGGATATACTTATCCCCTTCCCCTGTCTACCCCAACCCCTTCCCCCCAAAATCAATGTTGAATTTTGGACCCTCAAGTCTTTTTTCTTTACTTCAGACAACATTGATTCGGGGGGTCGGGGGATTTACGGCGTTTAAAAGAAATGAAATAATAAATGAATTAAATGTTTGTTAAAAGCACCCGTTTTAAACAATTGTGTCAACTACTTTTGTCCCTGATTGTGGCTTTATCGTTTTTCCGGGTCGGTTTTGCTCCGACTTGCATATTGCACCACTCTCAACCATTTTTCTCCAGGCTTTCTCTGCGTAAGTGTTGCTGCCAAACCCACAGGGCACCCATCAATATGAAGCTCGTGCTTCGCCTGGAGATCAAAGTTTGCTTGGACTGTGTCGCTACTGAGCACATTCTTAAGTTCCTCGAATGCTTTGGTGTGTTCCGGTTTCCATTCGAATTTTCCGGTCACCAGCTCACCCAGTTTGCAAGCCGCTTTCTGATAGTGTCTGGCCTCCATGAATCGCGAACTATATCTGACGGTACAGAGGAATGAGTTAAGTTCGGCTGCATTTCTAGGGCGTCCCGCAGATTTAATGGCTTTCACTTTGCTTGGGTCTGGAGATACTTCATCTTCATCTTGTGTCTTTTACGTTCTCTAATATAGTAGACACGCAAATGCTCGCTATTCGCAAATAAAGTCCTTGTATTTAGTGTCCTTTGTGGATCTTGTTTTCCTTCTGGGCCTGTCCGAGGGCGCATGTCTTCGCTCTGTGTCACGGTCTGATCTGGGCTGCCCAGATCTCTGCCTACTCTCGTACTCAACTGTGTCGCTGTTTGCTCTTGGCTGCTCATGACCTTGCCGTGATGATTCACTGGATTTGTCCGCTTGCACTGCATCTCTACTTGACCCTGCTAAGGATTGCTCTGGACCTTGAATTATAACTTCGTCCGGTTCAAATGCATCATCGCTTTCAGAATCATCACACCGCGGTGATTCCCCTCAACCATTTTTGAGCAGTTTCCAATCGGCGTAATTCCTGGTGCGAATCCTCGCACTGTTCTTGGCAGTGATCATGCTTCCCTTGACGCCAATAACTACCATAGGATAAGGGTCATACAGAGCTGTCAGGCTGTTTACGTTCCTGCTTGCACAACACCGTGTCCCCGACTTTAATTTCCATCACGGCTGTGTGTCTTCTTTTATCAGCGTATTGCTTCATCTTCTGTTTTTGTTCTCGGTCACGACAGCGAATCATCGTGTCATCCCTATATTTAGGCTGTCCCTTGACTTCAGGGAACTTTCCACGTAATTCTCTTCCGAACATGAGCCTGTTCGGGCTGACTCCAGTTGTCGCATGCTCAGTTGCTCTATATGCCCTGATTCCCCGGTTCACTTCATCCCTCACAGGTTTGCCTTCCAAAGAAGCGGTCCGAGCGGTCTTCTTTATTCTCTTCATAAACCTTTCTACATCGCCGTTGGCTTCTGCCCATCCGGTGTCACTTTTCGGTGCTTAAACCCCTCCTCTTTTGCGTATTCTTTGAATTTATGGCTGTTGAAGGGCGGTCCGTTATCTGATTTGATTCCTTTTGGCAGTCCATGTGTCGAACATCCTCTTGAATGTCGGTATTGTTGCTTTCTCGCTCGTGGACCCCACGAATTCAACCACTGGGTATCTGGCATATTGACAGTAGAATAAGAGGGCGAGGTCACCACTCGCCTTTGGTCCGCAAAAATCCATGCTGACCTTCTACCACGGTTCCTCTGGTAGGTCTGTCATCCGGAGTGGCACGCGATGCGTTTGCGGCGTGTTAGATTTGCAGGCGATGCAAGTGGATACGAACTTGTCACATTGTGAGTCCATTCCGGGGAACCATACATGTGCTCTCAAAAGCTCTTTTGTTCGCACCTGGCCTTGATGACCCTCGTGCGCAATCTCCACCATTTTATGTCTGAGTTTTGCGGGCACAACGATCCGATCCCCTCTCAAGACAATCCCGTCTACTATGGTTAGTTCATGGAACACTTGCCGAAATTCGTGTGTCCTTGTATCATTTGTCTCTATCCAGCCTTGGTTGTTGTACTTCTTTAGTGCTTGTAGTGCTGGGTCTTCCTCAGTGGCGTCCTTTACTTTGTCTCTGGTGACAGCTTTGGGCGTGCTGCACGTTACAACATAGTTTACATAATGCCATACCTCCTTAGTCGTTCTCAATTCGAACTTGGAGCACTCGTGAAGTGGCATAGGGTGCCGTGATGTGTAATATGATATGTTCTCTTTCCAACGACGGTACTCTACTACGAAATCATAGTCAATCATACGGTTGACGATCCTTTGGATCCGGATCGAGGATGTATGGGTGGGTTTGTTGAACACACTTTCAAGAGGCTTGTGGTCAGTCACGATCTTAAAGGGTCTTCCATACAGAAACAGGTGAAATTTGTTGCACCCAAAATCACCTGCTAAAGCTTCTAATTCAATCTGGCTATATCGTTTTTTCGGGTCGGTGAGGCTCCGACTGGCATATTGCACCACTCTCAACCATTGTTCTCCAGGCTTTCTCTGCGTAAGTGTTGCGGCCAAACCCACAGGGCACCCATCAATATGAAGCTCGTGCTCCGCCTGGAGATCAAAGTTTGCTTGGACTGTGTCGCTACTGAGCATGTTCAGGGCACCCATCAATATGAAGCTCGTGCTCCGCCTGGGGATCAAAGTATGCTTCGACTGTGTCGCTACTGAGCATGTTCTTAAATTCCTCGAATACTTTGGAGTGTTCCGGTTTCCATTCGAATTTTTCGGTCACCAGCTCACCCAGTTTGCAAGCCGCTTTCTGATAGTGTCTGGCCTACATAAACGCGAACTATATCTGACGGTACAGAGGAATGAGTTAAGTTCGGCTGCATTTCTAGGGCGTCCCGCAGATTTAATGGCTTTCACTTTGCATGGGTCTGGAGATACTTCATCTTTAGAGAACATCAAGCCGTAGTAGACCACGCGGTCTTCTCTGAATTCACATTTTGCTCTGTTGAATGTGACTTTCTTTTCGCGGCTTCTCTCGAGTAATGCTACCAGGTTTGAATCGTGTTCTTTTCCGTCACGCCCATGCACAATGATGTCATCACTTATGTTGAAGACTCCCTTTAGGTCGTGCGTCAATTCCTATCTGATCGTCTCTTGAAATATCTCTGCAGCTGACCATGTACCATAGTTAAGCCTCTTATATCTGTATAAGCAAATGTGAGTTGAAAACGTCGTTACGTTCCGCGAACTCTCTTTAAGTTCAAGTTGGTGGTATCCCTTGCTCATATCCAGGTGGGAGAACACCGTTGACCCGCTCAGCTCATTGACCACGTCGTCTATTGTAAGGTGCTGGGTGTGTCTGCGGGGTATTGCCTGATTTGCCACGCACATGTCCACGTTCAGACGTATCTAGCTCTGATCTTTCTTGGGCGTAACCACAGGCGGTGACACCAATCCCGTAGGTTCGTTGACTTTTTCAATGATGTCTTGATCAATAAGATGCTTTATTTCTTCTTCCATCTTCTGACGTACGCTGAACGGTTGACGGCGTGGTGGCTGTGAAACCGGCTTAAAATCAGGTTCTACCTTCAAATCGACCTGGAGTCTCTTTAGCTTTCCAATTCTTTGAAGCCGGTTCTTGTATTTCATTAACACCTCATTCAGGTTGTCTGCCCCTTCTGACTGGTTGCTTTCTGTTGCAATTGAATTGGTCACTAGAATCATTTCGAGGTCTCTCGCATCATTGTACCCGAGCAAGGGTTCGGTGCGGGTATCTCCTTTTATTAGCTGCCACGTGATCACTTTCATTTTTGTCTTAGATTCCGTAAGCGCTTCAAAACAACCCAGAACAGGCAGGGTGTTTGCTTTTGAGGCTGCCCCGTATGGTTTTATTTGGCATCTTGACTTTCTAGTCTTTACTCTTTTGTCTAGGCCGTATTTCTTGAACGTTGCCTCATCCATAGCGTTGACCGTAGCACCGCTGTCATGTAGTACCGTAATGTCAACGCCGCTAATCAGCACTGTTTTTAGGGGCCTATTTTCAGAATTTTACCTGTGGTTTCACAAGTCTTGTGAAATTTGACATTCATTTTCTCGGGCTCCCTTGAGAAATAGTCTATGGTTTTGTTACAGATTACTAAGTACCTCTTTAGACCTTAAAAAATGTAAAAAAGAATGCAACATTCTTTAAATTATTTTGGTTCAAGGTTTTTGTCCACTGCGAACTAAACTTACTCAATTTCCTGGTGGATTCCGTCTTAACGTCCTCTGCTAAGTTATTGCGACTCAAGTGTTTGTTTATAAGTATATATTTCTTGTAGGTATCTGCAGGGAAACATGCTTAAAGTGCTGCCGTTAAAGGTATTCTCAGGCCTCCAGAGTCTAAAGAATTTGTGAGTAATTTCTTCTACCTTGCATGTTATGCAGATCTAATATGACGTAAAGTTTCTTATGTTTAAAAAGATGCGTTATAGATTCAATTTGCCGTGAAAACATGTTTTGCCGAAAAACTCGGAAAGGCGTCAAGTTGGTATGAGATTAGATCTAGTAACAATGACAAATTTATTTAGCAACTGTTTTATTGCCCCGGCAGGGATTTCGCCCAGAAGGCGAAATCCCGAGGAGGCACTCTTAGGACTAGTAACTCGCGCGTATATTAAGGAAAGTACTTACAGTTGAAATATACATTCAGTATGCATATGCCAGAAAAAATCTCGATTTGCTTGAACAGGGGCGGCGAGGAATCGGTAGGTAATGATGACGTTTCTATTGTTTGCGCCCGCAAGTACGAAATGGTTAGGATGACGTAAAGACAGAAAATCCTGAAGGGACCGCTTATGTAGATTTTGTGACATTTATTGTGCAGTCACTTCGATACTCTTTTGCGTTACGTGTTATCAGTGGCATTCTGTGCAGCAATTGATTTGAAAGTTATGGACCAAAAGACACTCGTTAAGCGTAAATGAAGTCATAAGGTGCGTATAGGTGTGTATATATAAACACTTGGAGAGTTTGCCAGACAAGAGTTCACAAATCTTTGATTGGAAACCTTGCCAGACACTCTTTCTCTCTCTTTGACCGGAATGAGACTCAGCCCCAAACAAGCAAGACGAGTGAACAACGGCTAGCTTATCAGTTGCAGAACGATGGACGATTACAGAAATTCGCCGACAATCAAATTCTGTGCTGACTAATTCCCTGCTCACAGATGTCCTTCCGCTAAAAAGTTCAAAATAAGACTAGAATGCGCGAGGGTGAATTGATCAAACGTCCTTTTAATTTCTAAGGCTTACTTTCCGGCAAATAAAATGATCTGAATGTAAAAAGTGAAAGAGAAATAGCGAAAAATTCAACTTCTAATTAAATCTTTTCTTATTGTCGAAACTGAGAATGTTTTGATCAAAGCTGTGTAAATCGCACTGAAACTGTGCATGGAAACTTGCGTTTCCTGTATTTATCTTACCTATTGTATGAAATATGTGTGAAAATCTTCGGCATTACGAATCGGTATATTTTAAAGAGCTACACAACGAGCAAGAATACTATTGACCGACAATATACAGAGCGGGGGCAGCTGTAGTGTCAACTATTACTCGTATTATTATTATTATTATTATTATTATTATTATTATAATAGACAATTTTATTAAAAAACTATTAAAATCCTATTTACAATTAATTCGCTTAAAAAAAAAGAAAAAACTATTCATTCAAAAACACTATTTACAATTTCTGTCGATTTAAAAAGCACTTAATTTAGCTTAAAAAAAAGTTAATTTTAAAAAGTTAATTATTATTATTATTATTATTATTATTATTATTAACTTGCAGAGTGTTTTGTAACGAAAAGGAAAAATTATTTTGTTATCGTATATCATTTTTTTCTGCCACATTGGTAATACTGTTGGACTATTATTACGTTTGCAAAAACACTTCACATTTCATTCTGATTTTAGGAGTTTAGACAGCTTCTCCTTGTGCTGTTATGGTACTAGAGTTCTCAATCACGTGGACTGCAACTACTCATTGTCGACGCGAGACTCACTTTCAAGTTGCAATCGCATGATTGAGGACCAAGGTCCTAGAAAGATCATTTGGCTGCTCGGTGTTCTTGCTGTGCTTGGTAACCTGGCTGTAATGGCCTGGCGTCTAATTAGACGCGACGACCACCCGGTTCAGACCTGTCTTCTGACGAATCTCGCGGTGTCCGACTTTCTCATGGGAGTGTATCTAATGATTGTTGCCATTCAAGATCAAATATGGGCAGGTAACTTCGACCTGGTGTCAATTAAATTAAACTTTTAGGAGTGTAATTTACAACTGTAGCTATTGATTTCAGACTCAAAACAAATTTACACTCGTAAAAGTTTTATTAAATTGACCCCAGCCTTAGCTACTATAATGCACAACGTGACTTCTTTTAAATAATAATATGACCTGTAAGTTATTTTCCGGGTAGAGCATCCTATAGGGTGCACAGACAAGTGAGTGTTATCATAATACTGAAACAGTGCTTCATTTCTAGGTGATTACTTTAGCTTCGACCTCACTTGGCGATCAGGAACACTTTGTAAAGTTGCTGGTGCTTTATCAGTGCTGTCGAGCGAAGTCTCGGTACTAATGCTGACTGTTATAACCGCTGATCGATTGATCAGCATCGTCTTTACATTCAGCTGTCGCCGATTCACGCTAAAGGGAACTTACGTTATTTGTGCAGCCGTCTGGGTCATCGGAATCATCATTGCTGTCGTTCCAACAAATGATCTCCCATATTTTTACAACGAGGACAGACAATATGGATTTTACGGTATATTTGCTTTTCGAGTGAAACTCGGCCACCACTAATTTAATTTTCTACTAATGTCGGGCTCTTATGATCTAATAGATTGAAACGTCTTGATTAGTCTACCGTAGTATTGTGACGTCGAGCAAAGTTTCGGTTAATTTTCAGCACATTTTAACAAACTGCTTGACAGAAGACTGTCATGGCAACAGAAACTGCGCTCTGTGACTTGCGGGGTAAGAAATTGTCGTCGCCATCTTCATCATCATCATTATCATCATCAGCATCATCATTAGCATCGTAATTTACTTCTTGTTGCTCTTCCTCTCTCCTTATCATTGTGATTAGCCTGTCATATCATCTGATATTAAAAACCAACTAAAATACGCAATTCGTATTGTTTTTTCTTTAAGGGCGTTCGTCGGTTTGTCTCCCTCTCCAACTGTCATCAGAAAGGCTGGCCGGCTGGGAGTATTCAGTTGCGATATTTATCGCTTTGAATCTCACAGCTTTCCTTTTCATGATGACAGCTTACATCGCCATTATTTGTAAGGTGTTTAAGTCAAAGCGGAGACTCAAGGCACATGGAGGATCAAAAACCAATAACAGCCTCAACAGAGAGTCGGCCCTCGCTCGGAGAGTGTTCGCCATCATCTTAACTGACCTCTGTTGCTGGATTCCTGTGATAATTTTGAGTATTCTTGCTCTCGTTAAGAAGTTCAATGATCCTGACGGAACGGCCTATGTGTGGTTTGCTGTGTTTGTCCTGCCGGTTAATTCATCTGTTAATCCTGTGCTCTACACGTTTTCAACGCCGAAGGTAAGAACGCAAATGGGCAAACCGATTAAGAGTCAATGTCATAAGAATCGGACACAGCTCAAAATTCGTTTTCGCTGATACTTTTTTACACTGATAGAGTATTGTATCGTAGTAAACAAGACAGGGTTAGTTTGGGTTCAATTATTGCGTTTTGAAGAGGAATTAAATAAAGTCGATTGGGTCCGTTTTGAACAAAATGGTCTCTTTGATGAACCGAAATTTCCCTTTATTCGATTCGTTACTTTCTCAATTTAGTGGGATGAAGCCTATAAATGATTTCTTACTATGAATAAATAGTTTGCCCCTTGGTCAATTAAATAATGTTTGAACAGACAGATGATTTGCTTTAAGAGACTCGTGGAGAGCTTTCCTTTGAAGACACTTCGTTGCTTTTTCTGAATGGCTCTAAAGTGACATAAAAGACCTGCGTAAAAATCCGGTCGGTGAGACAAAATAAATCCTCAGACTATAAGCTTTCTCTACAGTTTAAGGTCATATGTTCTAAGTTTTCTTTTCATTTCTTTTTTGGGATCTTTTACAGTTTTTCAATACGACCTCCCCGAAGTTTGCTAATTTTGCAGGATTTTCCGATGATCGCAATATTGAAACTGTGAAAGGTTTGAACCCAGGAGTCATTTCAAAAGTAGGTTGAGTTTGATCGTCCGGGTGAACGTAGTCCTCAATAGAAAGAGAAAGTACCGTACAAAAATCTTATTACAAACAGTCTTCTGATTTTTTCAGTGTACAAGTCGGCCCGCGAAAAACTAATATTTCAGCGTAATAATAGAGAGGTAATCGTTAAACATAAACGTTGCCTCACTATATTTAGTGATGGCGTGTTCCTTATGAAAGTGCGCCTGACACAAAGTCAAAGACTACGTCACGTAAAATCATACTACTAGTATCATGCTCCAAGAATCTATCGAGTCATAAAAAACAGCTTCAATTCAGTGGTTGCGAAACAGAAATTGAACTTATTCTAGCCAGAAGTGCCTGTTTTCAAACGCCAGAAAATATCCACGACAGGACTATCTGTCCACTGCACCGCGTAAGCTTGGGTATTGGGTGGCGAAGGTCTAAGCGGGTATGCAGTGTTGCAGGCAAACTCTCTGGACATGGTGAAGTATCCAAGAAAAATGTCGAGCGGGGGTGGCTCAGTCGAGATTCATATTGAAACCCACTGGTAAATTTATTCCAGTTGGTTCAGGTAAATATAATCCTTCTTCCTTTGTAATACGTGAAGGAGTAAGACTGTTTATAAAGCATGATGTCATAGAATACGTTTAACTACGGGGTCTCTCCCTCTCTGTCGTCCTTAAATGAGCAGACGCAGGACCTGTTTACATGTGGTGAGCCAGGTTAGTCTGGCTGGCCCACTTTATTGGAATGAGCTCGACCGATCGGGTTCTCGTTAGCCTGCCTTCTCATATCGACAATGCAAAAATTTTATAAGGACACATGGCATTAGCCGAGCCAGCCAGATACAGCGGGCATGCCGGGCTAACCGGGCTGGCTCACTTTATATAAACAAGCCCTTAACCTAGCCTCCCCCGCAGACAACATCTCTACTCTCCCCCTCGTTCCCTAAAACAGGACTGTAAAACTTGAGGAGGAGGCTCCCCAGTATGTTCACATTATACCGAGTAGCTTTGCTCCGGTACAGCCGTAAAGCAAATTACAAAGTGTTCGAGAGGTTCTTGAAGTAATTGCTCTAGGACAAAGTAATGCATTATTGACCACATTAGGTTAAAACTTGCCATCTGAAAGAACGCAAGCCGAAGAATAAATTTGGCAAGGCTTAGCCGACAGCTATTTAAATGCAATTCACAAGAGCACGAGAAGACAAATTTTGTCCTTCATTGCATAGGGCGTAGGAGAGCTACTTGTGACTGACGAACGAACGAGTCGCCATTGTTTAATGTAGAATCTATTATGAACTTGACCTTCCAAATAGTCATGCGATCGTGTTACTAACCTGGTAAAATATAGCTAATGCTCGTGTGGGAATGAACGTCGCCCGAAGGGCGACGCTTTCCGAGCAAGGCACGAAGTCGCTGGTATTCGTCTGCAGTCATTACCTTCAGCGGTTTCACCTAGCATTACATAATATTTTACCAGGTTAGTAACACGATCGCATGACTATTTGGAAGGTCAAGGTCATAATAGATTCTACAGTAAACAAAGGCGACTCGTTCGTTCGGCAGTAAAATTTTCGCTTTATTTGCCATCACAAATAGCTCCTCTGTACCCTGTGATCATTGCCCACAAACTGACGCATTACATTCCCGGGGTGATGCCTTTATAGACTTAACATCACGCGGTACCATAGCCTGTTACATGGGAATAGGTACGATCATACCTACTGATATCACCAGGCGTAACAAGGTAGATTTCGCTTAAGTCGATCATTCTCGACTTTCAAGTCCCCATATTGTGCAAGACATGGCATTTGGCGATGCTGAAACTTTTAACAGAGGAGGTGATTACAACACCTAATGTCATACAAATGTTATTACCAGAACGAATTACACAGCGATATTTTCAGTTTTTTGCCGAGACCAATTTTACGCCGATGAGCAAGCGGACACAACTCCGAGTACTAGAAGTATGCTATGCATCAGTGCGCACATCTCTACAGGGCTTGGATAACTTCTCAGCACGATGCATCAAAGCAATAGAAGATCTTAGCGACATAGTACACAAGATAACAGATCAAGAAAACGAAAGGAAACGATACAAAGACTTCGGTCTGCCAAACAATATCATAAAGATGAAAGGCCAACAGTACCTTCATTATACTACCTAGTAACGAAGCAAAACCGCGAAACATTGATTTAGCGGAAATTGCTATCAATAAAAAAAATGTTTACGACATTCTTCAGCGTCGCAAATCCTTTATTAGGGACCTTAAGCATCGACGACGAAATGGGACGACGACGCCGAGCGGAAGTGAAATTTTTTCCGCGCGAACCTTCTGGGCATGCGTCAGGTTGTCAAAACGTCGTTCAGCCTTCGTCGACGACGAAATGCAGGGAGATTTGCCGTTGTCGCTAAAACGTAAGTATAAAACTATACTTTTTGCGTGTAAATCACTCTTTCCCCCCCTTGTCATTCAGTACAAGTAGAAATATATTCTTTGTGGATTAGCAGACGCCTGCTAACTTGAATTTATTTTTCAGGTTCGGATTGCCTGAAAACCTGCATAGTGATGGCGCAACAGCCAGTCGGAGAGACAAGTAAGGTTTCCTCTGCTATCTTCCGAACTTGCTAGATTAGATGCTGTTCGTTCCCTGACGGTCTATGTTTACTCGTGCATTTTAGGTTGTACCATATGATTAATGTGTAAATGTTCTTTTTTTCGTACTAAAATTGAATAATTTCCCATGTTGTTTTTCGCCGCTTTTAAAGGCAACTACATTTGTATTTCCAGTGTCGACTCCGGAACATGATGTTGTTATTAGGAGCCCTGATCGGGAAGACAAATATGGGAGAACATTGCAGCAGCACTGAATTCTCTTCAGCAGCCGAAATTTTGTGTAGCTGCAAGTCAAGAGCTGTTCCAGATCGGAAGATGTTATTGAGACGTAAAATGAGCATCGGCCGTAACTGCAAAAAGTGTATTGCAAACAGGACAAAGCAGCATGGTATCATTGTGGCTAAACAATTGTAGAAAGCAGATTGAATAGTCTTTCTGATGTCAAGGTTGAGAGGTTCGACTTTTCAGATCCACAAGGGGGTAAGGGAGAAGCCGACCGCCAGGCAGCTACAGTTGAAGGACATGTATATCGTAATCCATGCGTACTTAAACGAGGGCACGATGTGAACAACGCTGCACAGATGAAAGAAGCCACTGAATCAAATGGCGGGATTCCTGGTGCTATTATCAAGTAT
>NW_027332321.1:0-17765 GCF_958299795.1 Porites lutea | reverse complement strand
AGGTGAGGGTGGTTAGTCCTGAAGAGCGAGATTGTTATTTTTACACTAAAAGTATCAGGGCTTTAAGCAAATTAAGTTTTAAAAGATTGCCTGCAATGTGCTGGACTTGACTTAAGATTTCAGGCAACCCGGTTTTCAAAACTCCAGGTAGATATCTCCAATTATTGACCTTTCTGCATCTTAACTGTCAATTCCTACTAACATTTTTATTTTTTACAGTGAAAGAGGTATTTGGATGGTGAATCCCTGGAGATATATACCTGGTTTTTTGAAAACCGGGCTACTAAAAAATGTCAGTCTCTCACACTGATTGTTAATTTGATGGCCCTTGTTACTTGAAAAGTAAAATCTCACCTCAAAAAGAAATTATTGAATACATGAGCTTCCATTTGATAGAATCATCTGTCTTGAAAGTAACAAAAGTGAAGTTTTCCTCATTAATCTGGAAAATAAGGCATTTTAAGAAGCAATTTTTAGTGTCGGTGTCACCGATTGCAAAGCCAATTCCCCAGTTCACCCCATTTTTAATTGAAGCTGGTCTCCCACTGAAACAATCTAAGCCAACACTGCTCAACAATACCAAGTCCTAAAACCAGCAGTTCAACTGCTTGCTGACTAGGAACATTATCAACAGGGTGGGTCATTGCTTGCATGCAAACAGCACAAACAAACTGCATAAGAGTGCAAAAACACATCAAACTTTACAACAACCCCACTTCCCTGGAATTTAACCAGGCTACCCCAAATGCATACCAGACGATAGCCCCGTGTCTGTGCAACAACATGGCACCCAGCCAGACACAACCCACCCTTAATTTGAGTGAGACATTGACCTTTGAAAGACAGGGGTAGCCCCGGTACAAAAACTCAGCGAATCCGCCCTCTAGCACAAAGCATAGTCTTCACAACAACCCCACCCCCCTGGAATTTAACCAGGCTACCCCAAATGCATACCAGATGATAGCCCTGTGTCTGTGCAACAACATGACACCCAGCCAGACACAACCCCCCCTTAATTTGAGGGAGACATTGAGCTTTGAAAGACAGGGGTAAGCCCAGCTACAAAAACCCAGCGAATCTGCACTCTAGCACAAAGCATAGTCTTTACAACAACCCCACCCCCCTGGAATTTAACCAGGCTACCCCAAATGCATACCAGATGATAGCCCTGTGTCTGTGCAACAACATGACACCCAGCCAGACACAACCCCCCCTTAATTTGAGGGAGACATTGAGCTTTGAAAGACAGGGGTAAGCCCAGCTACAAAAACCCAGCGAATCTGCACTCTAGCACAAAGCATAGTCTTTACAACAACCCCACCCCCCTGGAATTTAACCAGGCTACCCCAAATGCATACCAGATGATAGCCCTGTGTCTGTGCAACAACATGACACCCAGCCAGACACAACCCCCCCTTAATTTGAGGGAGACATTGAGCTTTGAAAGACAGGGGTAAGCCCAGCTACAAAAACCCAGCGAATCTGCACTCTAGCACAAAGCATAGTCTTTACAACAACCCCACCCCCCTGGAATTTAACCAGGCTACCCCAAATGCATACCAGATGATAGCCCTGTGTCTGTGCAACAACATGACACCCAGCCAGACACAACCCCCCCTTAATTTGAGGGAGACATTGAGCTTTGAAAGACAGGGGTAAGCCCAGCTACAAAAACCCAGCGAATCTGCACTCTAGCACAAAGCATAGTCTTTACAACAACCCCACCCCCCTGGAACTTAACCAGGCTACCCCAAATGCATACCAGATGATAGCCCTGTGTCTGTGCAACAACATGACACCCAGCCAGACACAACTCCCCCTTAATTTGAGGGAGACATTGAGCTTTGAAAGACAGGGGTAAGCCCAGCTACAAAAACCCAGCGAATCTGCACTCTAGCACAAAGCATAGTCTTTACAACAACCCCACCCCCCTGGAACTTAACCAGGCTACCCCAAATGCATACCAGATGATAGCCCTGTGTCTGTGCAACAACATGACACCCAGCCAGACACAACCCCCCCTTAATTTGAGGGAGACATTGAGCTTTGAAAGACAGGGGTAAGCCCAGCTACAAAAACCCAGCGAATCTGCACTCTAGCACAAAGCATAGTCTTTACAACAACCCCACCCCCCTGGAATTTAACCAGGCTACCCCAAATGCATACCAGATGATAGCCCTGTGTCTGTGCAACAACATGACACCCAGCCAGACACAACCCCCCCTTAATTTGAGGGAGACATTGAGCTTTGAAAGACAGGGGTAAGCCCAGCTACAAAAACCCAGCGAATCTGCACTCTAGCACAAAGCATAGTCTTTACAACAACCCCACCCCCCTGGAATTTAACCAGGCTACCCCAAATGCATACCAGATGATAGCCCTGTGTCTGTGCAACAACATGACACCCAGCCAGACACAACCCCCCCTTAATTTGAGGGAGACATTGAGCTTTGAAAGACAGGGGTAAGCCCAGCTACAAAAACCCAGCGAATCTGCACTCTAGCACAAAGCATAGTCTTTACAACAACCCCACCCCCCTGGAATTTAACCAGGCTACCCCAAATGCATACCAGATGATAGCCCTGTGTCTGTGCAACAACATGACACCCAGCCAGACACAACCCCCCCTTAATTTGAGGGAGACATTGAGCTTTGAAAGACAGGGGTAAGCCCAGCTACAAAAACCCAGCGAATCTGCACTCTAGCACAAAGCATAGTCTTTACAACAACCCCACCCCCCTGGAATTTAACCAGGCTACCCCAAATGCATACCAGATGATAGCCCTGTGTCTGTGCAACAACATGACACCCAGCCAGACACAACCCCCCCTTAATTTGAGGGAGACATTGAGCTTTGAAAGACAGGGGTAAGCCCAGCTACAAAAACCCAGCGAATCTGCACTCTAGCACAAAGCGTAGTCTTAACAACCATCCGAGCAAGAACAAACCAGTGCAAAAGTTAATTGCAAAAAAAGTAGTCGACTGCTGTGAGAAAAGAAGATCATTAGTTCTTTAGATTAACATTGATTATAGTTTCACTAGTGTGCAGCTTGTGCTATGATTTTAAATTAGTTGGATAAAGTCGATGTACATAGGACTGTATGAGACTTTAAATAAAGCATTGTCTTGTCTTGTCTTGTCTTACAACAACCCCACCCCCCTGGAATTTAACCAGGCTACCCCAAATGTGTAGTTCTAGAATATATTCATACTCCCTTTATAGAAGGGTTTGGAAATTGTTGGCGGGTTGGGGTTCTCATAAAGGCCGCAAAATTTAAGTAAATGTATGAAGCTTGACTGTAATTTCCAGAGAGGTTGGGGGGGAGGTCTAAGAAATAATCCTTTTCGTGGGGGAAGTATGGAAAATTTTCGGAACCACACAATGGATACCAGATGATAGCTCTGTTTTGGCAAAGTGTGATAATGAAAGATTTTTTAAAAGATAACGTCTTTATTATCAAATGCAAAAATATTATTAATCATTATTTTACAGTATATGTTTCATTTGTATTTGATAATGGTGATATGTCTCCGAATTTCACGGTTTAATAGAGTTCTGTAAAGGTTGCTGTACTTTAATGGACTCATTGTTGGGTTTTGGGCCATATGAAGAAAAATTATCACTATACACTTATCTAGTGCGCAATAAAGTTACATTACCTTGGCCGATGAATCGTCTTTTTAGAATAACTGGTATATTGACACCTTCTGCATTGTAAAGCTGACTTGATGGTACATGTCAGTTACATAAACAATAAAATATAAAATATGACAGTAAGCGTTTGTGAATTCAAATGTTATTGGACCAATCAATTTCAAGTATTTGGTAAGAAAGACAAGTTGTTTACAAATTTTTTGGATTGGTTTTGTTATCGTACAGCAAGAAAAGTTTGTTTCTATAAAACCTGAAGTCTTAAGGTACGAAGCTCTTTGAAAGGGCTTGAGCTTATGTGTTTTTCTATGCCAGGATTTTCCTTTTTAAGAGTAATTAAACAGTAATAAGAAAATCTATAACTGTAAGTCCTAAATAATCATGACCTCCTGGCAAAAGAGAATGAAATTGTATTTTCTCTGTATGGTGTTAAAAGCGACACAGTTTGTTTTCTATAAACAAGGTCAGTAAACAAGTGTTATGTTCTTTGAGTAAGCAAGATCACCAAACAGTCCTATTATTGGTTTTAATGCACCTGACATCACGGCGGCCATGTTGGATGATAAAAACAAATGCATTTCTGTCCTCTGGGAACTCAACTGTATTTTCATTTTTATGTATTGAATTGTTTTCAAGCCTGGTCGCCTTGTCACGTGGTTACAATCCAAGAATATTAAAAACCTTATTTATGATTATGCGTTCATGTTTCATGATGTTTTGACTCTTCATGCAATACTGAACTTCGTAAAGTAGGAAATTGCTGCATTCACAATAAATGTAAGGTGTTGTCAGAACAGTACGGAAATCTTGCCCCAGTGTCAATATCTTCAAAGTTTATGTTCCCTACCTGAATCCAGAAATCCAGAAAAGAATTAATAGCCTTCTTTTATAAAACGCGGACTTAGGTCACATTGATTCCTTTCAATCGATAGCCTGGATTCAACGTTTCAAGTTCATTTGTTTCTGGCTCCTGTGGTCTCGGGTTCTCATCCCGTTATAAAAGAATCAAAGGCTGAGAAGAGATCCGAAGTGTTTTGATACACGGATGGTGTTTGCAGGCAAATTTTCAAAATAGTTGTATATTTTTTTCACACCCGCGGCAAATGTAGCCACCCTGCCTGGAAATGCGGGCTCATATTCCAGTTGCAATGAAGGTCATGTGACAAAGTATCAAAATTTATGCATAATCATGTGCAAATCTACGCATAAATTATCATAACATATTTCAAGTCACATGGCGTTTGAAAAGCAAAAACATATCATCAATACATTGAGCTAAAGGGGTCTATTGAAACGTCTGTATGTCTCATATATTTTTCTTTTTAATGAAATAATAAAAGTCTGAAAAACAAATACAAATATTTTGAAAACTTGCCTGCAAACACCAGATCGACATTCAGTGAAGTAGCGAGATTGACACATTCCACAAATAGAATTGCAGCTTTTATAAGCATTCCCACACTCTGCCACACTTCTATACTTTCTCTAATTTTACCCTGTGGGAAAATAGCTCTTACATCCTTATCCAGTTGCCACAACGTTATTCAACATGTCCTACGCGAATGTTAGACGGGTGATGCTGCGGCACAAAAGAGCGGCAAAATGTCCTCTTTTGTCAAAATTTTTAAATCAATGTGTCACTACAGAGGAAGGAAACTTTGTTTCCACATCGGAGCTTTTTTCCGCCTATGAAACGGCAGTTTCAATTTGGACCGACGACGATAGTGTTCACGGCCAAACAAAGTTCCTAATGAAGAGAAGTGCTTTTAATCGAGTAAGTTCAAAAGTTGAAAAAGAAAACATCTCAAGGCATTGAAGGTGAAATGATCTAAAATCGTTTATTTTTATGTTAACAGCAACTAAAAAAGGAAATTTCCACCTTTTCATTCTCAAACAATGGAAATGTCACGTACGGCGTACAAAACAACACCAGAGGATACTTCAATATTAAACTCCACCGCGCCCGTCGTATGCTTGGCCATGAATTTGGAGGTGAACAGATGTTAAGAAACATCTCCGTATTCATGGCCAGGCATCCTCCACCAGTTCCTCCAATCGAGGTGAGTGTTTACTTGAGGCTCTTTCGTTCCTTTCCTGTTGAATATCTTTTCTTCTGGTTTAATGAAATGTTACTAGCTGATCAGTATTCGCACTTTTCTTGCACAGGTGCACGACGTTCCAAGTGACCCGCGAGGCGCGGGAAAATGCGCCTTCGCCAAACAAGACGTGGAAAGAGGACAGGTGGTGGCAGAGTACACGGGGGAGCTTATATCGATGACTGAGGCAACGAAACGCGAGGCGGAGTACGCAAGAGTAGGAAAGACATGTACCCTCATGGTCATAGATCACCGCGGCCAAAGTATCGCGTAAGTTACTGGCTTAAGCGCATTTTTGCAAATACTTTTACTACCTCCAAGACGACGTTATATAAACACGTGTAACCGTTGTTTTGACTTGACTTGTCGCCTTTGGATTTCTTTGAACTATCTTTCTGTTTCAACTTACTCGCGAGAACCAACAGTTACCCAGTATGTTATGAATATATGTGGGATATTCTTAATGTTTGTGTTAAGTTGTACACACTAAAACGTTATTTATTATTTACTTTCAGAATTGATCCTTACTATGGTGATATTCATGCCGAACTAAACTTGGCGGCAACTATCAACCATTCAAGGCAAAACGCAAATTTAAAGCCCTATGTTGATGATACATCATCGCGAGCAAGAGTGTTTTTCGTTGCTTTGCATGATATTCCACAATCTGTGGAATTCCTCTGGAATTACGGCGACGCAGATTGGGAATATCATACAAACAGTCAAACTCTTCCACCCTAGCTTTTACCGTTTCTTTTTCTTCTTTATTCTTTCCATTTTTTCTTAATCATAACTATAGTAAAATTCTCAAATCTGATTGGCTATCAACTGTGCTGATTTCACCACTTATAGGCCAATACGCGTTATGCCTACTAATTGGACATCACGCACCATTGCAATTGCGCACTCAAATGCTTTTTTTCTCACCGCTAGCAAAAAAATCTCGGAAGTTCTTGCGTTTTAATTTTGAAAAATCCTAAAATATCACACATTTTGTTATAGTTATATATGATTAAGTTGTAACAAACGTTCATGCAACCCAATACAGTCTGTAATCATAATCGAGATTTAAGTAATCACTCCCGCTGCGCGGTCCTCCGATTTTTTGTTGATCACGCGCATCATTACAGACCGAATTGGATTCTACTTAGTCCATCTATTGCCCTTATTACTAAATTTACAATTTATCGTGACGTTATTACAATACATACGGTACTTGTTTCATCCCCCTTTTTTGTCAATTTGGGCTAACCGGCATTACCAAACAGGCAATAATTGCCTTTACCTTTTTTTGTCTATCGATGCCAAAAATTGATTTTTATGTTGACATTTGTTATTCAGTAAAATGTTCTCAGAAATATCTGCTTTGCGCTACATTTCAGTCATGCATGCAATTTGATTACGGACCAAAAGTAAAGTTTTGTTTTATTGTGCGCGAGTGATTTTACGAGCTAGCTTTGCGCGCTCGAAATGAGTTTTAGCATCGACGACGGCTACAGCAACGAAAACGTCACTTTTAAAATGAATTTGCGTTTTTCAAATTTTATCGCGTTAATTCCAATTCACTGAAAATGTCTAGTGTAGGCAAATTTCCCTGGAGTTGATTTCTTAAGGACTGCACTCAAGTTTAGAAAGACAAAGAAAATTTCCCTATCGCTTGTTTACGTCCTCCATAAAACGTGAAATTAGGCTCGTAGTCGTGCAGCAATGGCAAAGAAATGTGCAAAAAAGTGATCTGCACGTGTAAACGTGATGTTTTGTTTAATAAACTTATTGCTGTTTTGACGTTCTCGTTTTGCCGTCGCCGTGGACCTTGCTAAAACTCCCTGCTGACAGAGATTGCGGTAAAAGGTTTATGGCTTAGGACATTTAATTTAGCCTGATGGGTGTTACTTTACTTTGAAGCTAAAGTATACTCACGTCTAAAAAAAATTCCTTTTCATGGGAGGTCGACGATTAGGGAGCTTTGGCATCGACGGCGGCAACAGCAGCGAAAACGTCAATTTTAAAACGAATAGGCGTTTTTTTTAAATCTTGCGGTGTTAATTCTAATTCTCTCCATAAAACGTATCGTAGTTGTGCGGGCAGTGACAGCAAAGAAGTAGATGCACGGGCAGACTTGCTTTTCTTAATAAACCTATAGCTTTTTTGACTTACTCGTTGCCGTGGCCGGACGTCGTTGCTATAGCTTCCTATGTCCTGATGTTTTTGCTTCATGTTTCTGTTATTTACCCTTAACTATAAGGTTTCCCTTAGTTTCTTACTGATTGCTATTTGGCTAAGGGAATATGTTTGATAAAGTGGACACCTATAATTTAGCTTGGAAACATAGCATCCTTTCTTTCATCAGCTGTACATAAATTGCGGTTGCATATTGGCCAATGCACCTTACAAGTCGTTGCTAACAGAGAACTTTATAAACGCAATAGTTTCTCATTCCTTTCTAGTTAAATCAAATTGAGTATACACAGCCAAAGCAAACTGATCGTGAGGACGGCACGCTTAAGCCTTTACCGCAGCGGGGCGCTCGTGCGATTATCAGTCGCCTTTAGTTCAACGTTTGCCTTTTAAAAAGGTCTCAGGGTGCAGTTACAAGTGTTTACTCAGTCGAACTGTGGTACATCGAGTTGTGAACACTACCAAACGGATACAGTGAATAAAATGTTCATGAACCTAATTATTGTCTCTCAATCCGATAAAACCAACGGTATCGTAATTAGGGTATAACAGTTATACAATATTGTAATTGGTATTATCACTATGTACACAAGTAGTGGTTATTCATTACTAGTCAGCATCATGACTGTCCTGATCAGCGGGAGCAACTGCCAATGCAGTGAAGAACCGTAAAGCCCTTTCAGATAAATATTTCTGGGCGAGTGTCATACAATTTGGTCTCACATTTTCGCGAACAGGTCTGCAATCTTGTCTCACAGGAACTAGATTCGCTGGATTCAATTCCTCACATTGTTTCTTCTTTACAAAAGAGACAATTGTTGGCTTTTCCACTGTATCCATTGTAAACCTGATAAAGGCGGTTTCATTGTGCCTGGTAAGCGTTAAGTTTCCTTCTTGATCTGGTATCTCACCATAGCCAAAATTCATAAACGCAATTTTTCCCACTCCGAATTTTTCTCCTTTAATGTCCTCGCTTCTAGCAATGTATTTCTTCTTTAAGTACGATTTATAGTTCATTATCTGATGAAGGCTTACCCAATGGCTTCTGACGTTACGTAAATGGCTATTTCGTAGAGAAATTGCCCATTCTTGAGGAGTTTCGATTTTTTCCTGAGTGTTAAAGAATTGCTGAATACACCCGAATCTTCTATCACATATTGAAAAGGAATGCCCTTCCAACAAAAATTTCAGATCTACTCGAAGAAACCTTCCATTCTGGACAAGGGTGTCCAAGTAAAAAAATAAAAAGCAGTGTTTAAACTGTGCTGGCGAGTTGTCTGCCCATAGTATTAAATGATGAAATGTCCCGTACCTTTCTATTAGTGTCTCCAATACGTAGTTAAGTAAAGATATCACTTCATTAGGACCACTTCCGCCAATGGATTCATCGTAAAAAAAACAGTTCATAATATCCTCATTGGCTGAATAGACCCCGAAAAGATTGGTCCTTAACTTTCTCAAGTAAAAGGAATCTTGAGAGGAAACTTTTGGCGTCGGAAGACACTTATGATAGTCCATTTGGAGAACCAACACTCTTGGCATCATCGTTAAATGGCACCCCTGGGTTACAATCCGGTCGAAACGGAATAATAGTTCAATGGGCCGAAGATTTAACAAAGGTCAGTAGTCGGATGGGCGCATTATTTATAAGTATGTTCACTTGCTTGTTTTGTCGCAATATTAAAAAAATGTAAAGTCGCGAAAACTCTAGTTTTTTCTCATAAAATGCAGCTATTTTGTAGAACGTGTTTCACAACTCGGGAATTACACCTGAATTCTAGACTTTTCGTGAATCACGCAGTTGAATTTCCTTAAGGCCGACTGTTTCAAGGGCGAAGTTGATAAAGTATTATCATTATTATGCAAAAAGTGAGTGCATTTCTTATTTTTGATGGAGTAATATTTGTGTCTTTTAGGAGGAAAAATTACACAAAAATGCATTTTTCTCTTCTCATCCCACACGATTACAGAGGCTATTTTTAAAAAAACTATACTGATAAGTAGCGAAACTGTTAACACCTGGTAGATTGGTTATAATTGACGTCAGAAAACGTTTTTATAGTTACTTTTTTATCACGATGCTAGAAAATTCTAGTAAGCTCTATCTTCCATGAAGAATATAAAATGAATAAGAATCACACGGGTGAGATTAAAACATTTTCCTTTCCTTCAACAATGGGCTCTTTTGCTCAGCAAGAAACAGAGATGAACTTAAGTGGGGTTGATGTTAATCGCCTATTGTACATTTTTGACAGTTCGAATCCGTGGCAATATTTTAGACAAGGTAAACCTCTTGCAAGCTCGGTAGAGAAAGGAAGGAGAACTTTGAGTTCCAGAAGCAAGTTAAAAAAGGTTTACGTGCCAAAGGCGAACCGAGTGAACCGGCGCAAAAATGCTGCCTTTGGTTTGCACAATTTGAACTTGACCTGTTGTGACAATGGATGCCTCCTGAGACACGGTCTGTGTAATATAAAACGCATCATACGGCAGCAAAGGGACCTGCTTTATAAGAAACAATACAATGAACAAAATTATCTTCTGTCAAAACTTGTGGAAGTGAAGATCACGCAAACCGGAAAACGAAAAATAACATACAAGTCCCCATCGCTGGGTGAAGTATGCAAGACTGCGTTCCTCAAGGTTTATGGTATATCAAAGCATAAAATAGAATGTCTGCTAAAAAAAATGAGCCCTGAAGGACCATTTATAGAGCCCGACCAAAGAGGGCAAACCACTCCTCGAAGACTTTTGCCTGAAACAAAACAGACCGTCATCGACTTTATACTTTCACATGACGCGTCCGAGTCTCATTATAGAAGATCGCGAAGTGGCAGCAAAAAGTATTTTGAATCCAATGAAACACTACGAAAAATGTGGTCGGAATATGTTCGTGAACATCCTGATGTCAAGACGACCAGGTTAAAAAGAAAAAACAAAGGACCTGTTATAAGTTTTTCAACTTTTAGAAATATCTTTAACACCGAATTGAAAGATGTTCTTAGCTTCAGAAAATCTAGGCTCGATACCTGTCAAGTTTGTGACAAGACTAATAACCGACTTAAGTATCTAAAATCTTTACGAAATCGAAGCGTCAAGCAAGATCAAGAGATCCGCGATCTGACTCATTCAAAGAACTCTCATCTCAGAGAAAGTGAAGCAAGGTTTGCTTCCTTGAAATATGACGTAACAGTATTGGCTTTAAAAGTGCAGTAAACCCGAGCTGAGACACTTTTTTTAGTTAGTTTAAATAGCAAAAATAAAGAAAAGATAAAAATACGACTGAAATAGATCTTTTTACAGTCTTATTTATTTTTAATTGTGATTATTACAGTTTTCATTTCTGTAACTTTTTTTCTCTCTCTCTTACCATTGCTGAATGATCTGATTTTTATATATTTTTTTTCTGTTAATAGAGGGCCACAAATAAATGAGTTTTAACTGTAAAAAGGTTATCTGCTGTCTAAATAAAGTCTTCACTCCACTTTATCCGACTGCATAATTTGCCAGCCAGATCATAATTACATCATATGGATCATTCCCCTTAACAGGAAGGACGTTTCTATGTTACGCTACGATATACATATGCCCCTTACTGATGTACGTTTGTAGTCTACAAAGAGGCAACACTTGTAAATGGTGAGAAACTATCTTCCCGCTCGTTCGAATCTTTTTGCAATACAAAGATTTAAAGATCACTGTCTAAGTCACAAATTTAATGGGAAGCTTAAAAAAAAAAACGGGAGGAGAAAGAAATAACAAGTATCTTTCGTTGCAGCATTTTTATTTATTTTTGTTGCAGTCAAGTAATATTAAGATAATTTTACCTCAACGGTACCGAGACTTTAACAAAAGCAAGGCTCATATCACTTCCGTACATAATTTTTTATAACATAAACTCCTTTGCGCGGGCACCCCCAACGACAATTTCCTCCTAATATATTTTAAACACTTCTTAGGCTATCCAGAGTACTTTTAAATCTCTAGAAATGCATCGTCAGTGTCGCTATAAAATTTTGTGTATCAGTTCGGTCATCCTACGGTATTTTGAGTCTTTTGAAAAATACGAGGGCTTCACCGTTAATTTACCGTAAATATTAGATGCACTTAAAGGTTTTAAAAAAGTTAAAACTGCATAATTGATTCCTGTTAGGAACATCACATTTTAGAGTCCGAAATTTTCCATTTTTTCTGCCTACGATAAATAGCCTAGACTGGGGGGTAAAATGTGAAGAATCAAACTTAAAATAAAATAATGGAAATTCATTAACTAAGTTTCAAAATTTGTATATGAATAGATCAATATTCATAAGCAGATTTTAAGCAATCCTCAAGCAGTAGAAAATAATAGGCCTGTTCTCCCTCTCCGTAGAGAAATTATAAAGTAAACAGTCGCTGGGTGTGCCTGTTTTAAAAAATAAGAAAAAAAGGCTAAAGTTATTTAACAGTCATCTCCAAAAATTCAATGACTTAAAACCTATCAAAAAAATTATTTAAACAAAATTAATCGACTAATAAGCCAAGAAACTCCAAATGCATACCAGATGATAGCCCTGTTTCTGTGCAACACGATGACACCCAGCCAGACACAACCCCCCCTTAATTTGAGGGAGACATTGAGCTTTGAAAGACAGGGGTAAGCCCAGCTACAAAAACCCAGCGAATCTGCACTCTAGCACAAAGCATAGTCTTTACAACAACCCCACCCCCCTGGAATTTAACCAGGCTACCCCAAATGCATACCAGATGATAGCCCTGTGTCTGTGCAACAACATGACACCCAGCCAGACACAACCCCCCCTTAATTTGAGGGAGACATTGAGCTTTGAAAGACAGGGGTAAGCCCAGCTACAAAAACCCAGCGAATCTGCACTCTAGCACAAAGCATAGTCTTTACAACAACCCCACTCCCCTGGAATTTAACCAGGCTACCCCAAATGCATACCAGATGATAGCCCTGTGTCTGTGCAACAACATGACACCCAGCCAGACACAACCCCCCCTTAATTTGAGGGAGACATTGAGCTTTGAAAGACAGGGGTAAGCCCAGCTACAAAAACCCAGCGAATCTGCACTCTAGCACAAAGCATAGTCTTTACAACAACCCCACCCCCCTGGAATTTAACCAGGCTACCCCAAATGCATACCAGATGATAGCCCTGTGTCTGTGCAACAACATGACACCCAGCCAGACACAACCCCCCCTTAATTTGAGGGAGACATTGAGCTTTGAAAGACAGGGGTAAGCCCAGCTACAAAAACCCAGCGAATCTGCACTCTAGCACAAAGCATAGTCTTTACAACAACCCCACCCCCCTGGAATTTAACCAGGCTACCCCAAATGCATACCAGATGATAGCCCTGTGTCTGTGCAACAACATGACACTTAGTTTGACGGAAGCCCCCCTCAAAAAATATTATCTGGGCCAACGGGGGCAACAGCCCGTCCCTACGGGACGGACTGTTGCCCCCCTCGTGCAAATTTTCTGGAATTTGCACTGATTTCTGTCACTTGCAGGAAGTTATTTGAAGCCCATGGTTAAGAGGTGAGGGTGGTTAGTCCTGAAGAGCGAGATTGTTATTTTTACACTAAAAGTATCAGGGCTTTAAGCAAATTAAGTTTTAAAAGATTGCCTGCAATGTGCTGGACTTGACTTAAGATTTCAGGCAACCCGGTTTTCAAAACTCCAGGTAGATATCTCCAATTATTGACCTTTCTGCATCTTAACTGTCAATTCCTACTAACATTTTTATTTTTTACAGTGAAAGAGGTATTTGGATGGTGAATCCCTGGAGATATATACCTGGTTTTTTGAAAACCGGGCTACTAAAAAATGTCAGTCTCTCACACTGATTGTTAATTTGATGGCCCTTGTTACTTGAAAAGTAAAATCTCACCTCAAAAAGAAATTATTGAATACATGAGCTTCCATTTGATAGAATCATCTGTCTTGAAAGTAACAAAAGTGAAGTTTTCCTCATTAATCTGGAAAATAAGGCATTTTAAGAAGCAATTTTTAGTGTCGGTGTCACCGATTGCAAAGCCAATTCCCCAGTTCACCCCATTTTTAATTGAAGCTGGTCTCCCACTGAAACAATCTAAGCCAACACTGCTCAACAATACCAAGTCCTAAAACCAGCAGTTCAACTGCTTGCTGACTAGGAACATTATCAACAGGGTGGGTCATTGCTTGCATGCAAACAGCACAAACAAACTGCATAAGAGTGCAAAAACACATCAAACTTTACAACAACCCCACTTCCCTGGAATTTAACCAGGCTACCCCAAATGCATACCAGACGATAGCCCCGTGTCTGTGCAACAACATGGCACCCAGCCAGACACAACCCACCCTTAATTTGAGTGAGACATTGACCTTTGAAAGACAGGGGTAGCCCCGGTACAAAAACTCAGCGAATCCGCCCTCTAGCACAAAGCATAGTCTTCACAACAACCCCACCCCCCTGGAATTTAACCAGGCTACCCCAAATGCATACCAGATGATAGCCCTGTGTCTGTGCAACAACATGACACCCAGCCAGACACAACCCCCCCTTAATTTGAGGGAGACATTGAGCTTTGAAAGACAGGGGTAAGCCCAGCTACAAAAACCCAGCGAATCTGCACTCTAGCACAAAGCATAGTCTTTACAACAACCCCACCCCCCTGGAATTTAACCAGGCTACCCCAAATGCATACCAGATGATAGCCCTGTGTCTGTGCAACAACATGACACCCAGCCAGACACAACCCCCCCTTAATTTGAGGGAGACATTGAGCTTTGAAAGACAGGGGTAAGCCCAGCTACAAAAACCCAGCGAATCTGCACTCTAGCACAAAGCATAGTCTTTACAACAACCCCACCCCCCTGGAATTTAACCAGGCTACCCCAAATGCATACCAGATGATAGCCCTGTGTCTGTGCAACAACATGACACCCAGCCAGACACAACCCCCCCTTAATTTGAGGGAGACATTGAGCTTTGAAAGACAGGGGTAAGCCCAGCTACAAAAACCCAGCGAATCTGCACTCTAGCACAAAGCATAGTCTTTACAACAACCCCACCCCCCTGGAATTTAACCAGGCTACCCCAAATGCATACCAGATGATAGCCCTGTGTCTGTGCAACAACATGACACCCAGCCAGACACAACCCCCCCTTAATTTGAGGGAGACATTGAGCTTTGAAAGACAGGGGTAAGCCCAGCTACAAAAACCCAGCGAATCTGCACTCTAGCACAAAGCATAGTCTTTACAACAACCCCACCCCCCTGGAATTTAACCAGGCTACCCCAAATGCATACCAGATGATAGCCCTGTGTCTGTGCAACAACATGACACTTAGTTTGACGGAAGCCCCCCTCAAAAAATATTATCTGGGCCAACGGGGGCAACAGCCCGTCCCTACGGGACGGACTGTTGCCCCCCTCGTGCAAATTTTCTGGAATTTGCACTGATTTCTGTCACTTGCAGGAAGTTATTTGAAGCCCATGGTTAAGAGGTGAGGGTGGTTAGTCCTGAAGAGCGAGATTGTTATTTTTACACTAAAAGTATCAGGGCTTTAAGCAAATTAAGTTTTAAAAGATTGCCTGCAATGTGCTGGACTTGACTTAAGATTTCAGGCAACCCGGTTTTCAAAACTCCAGGTAGATATCTCCAATTATTGACCTTTCTGCATCTTAACTGTCAATTCCTACTAACATTTTTATTTTTTACAGTGAAAGAGGTATTTGGATGGTGAATCCCTGGAGATATATACCTGGTTTTTTGAAAACCGGGCTACTAAAAAATGTCAGTCTCTCACACTGATTGTTAATTTGATGGCCCTTGTTACTTGAAAAGTAAAATCTCACCTCAAAAAGAAATTATTGAATACATGAGCTTCCATTTGATAGAATCATCTGTCTTGAAAGTAACAAAAGTGAAGTTTTCCTCATTAATCTGGAAAATAAGGCATTTTAAGAAGCAATTTTTAGTGTCGGTGTCACCGATTGCAAAGCCAATTCCCCAGTTCACCCCATTTTTAATTGAAGCTGGTCTCCCACTGAAACAATCTAAGCCAACACTGCTCAACAATACCAAGTCCTAAAACCAGCAGTTCAACTGCTTGCTGACTAGGAACATTATCAACAGGGTGGGTCATTGCTTGCATGCAAACAGCACAAACAAACTGCATAAGAGTGCAAAAACACATCAAACTTTACAACAACCCCACTTCCCTGGAATTTAACCAGGCTACCCCAAATGCATACCAGACGATAGCCCCGTGTCTGTGCAACAACATGGCACCCAGCCAGACACAACCCACCCTTAATTTGAGTGAGACATTGACCTTTGAAAGACAGGGGTAGCCCCGGTACAAAAACTCAGCGAATCCGCCCTCTAGCACAAAGCATAGTCTTCACAACAACCCCACCCCCCTGGAATTTAACCAGGCTACCCCAAATGCATACCAGATGATAGCCCTGTGTCTGTGCAACAACATGACACCCAGCCAGACACAACCCCCCCTTAATTTGAGGGAGACATTGAGCTTTGAAAGACAGGGGTAAGCCCAGCTACAAAAACCCAGCGAATCTGCACTCTAGCACAAAGCATAGTCTTTACAACAACCCCACCCCCCTGGAATTTAACCAGGCTACCCCAAATGCATACCAGATGATAGCCCTGTGTCTGTGCAACAACATGACACCCAGCCAGACACAACCCCCCCTTAATTTGAGGGAGACATTGAGCTTTGAAAGACAGGGGTAAGCCCAGCTACAAAAACCCAGCGAATCTGCACTCTAGCACAAAGCATAGTCTTTACAACAACCCCACCCCCCTGGAATTTAACCAGGCTACCCCAAATGCATACCAGATGATAGCCCTGTGTCTGTGCAACAACATGACACTTAGTTTGACGGAAGCCCCCCTCAAAAAATATTATCTGGGCCAACGGGGGCAACAGCCCGTCCCTACGGGACGGACTGTTGCCCCCCTCGTGCAAATTTTCTGGAATTTGCACTGATTTCTGTCACTTGCAGGAAGTTATTTGAAGCCCATGGTTAAGAGGTGAGGGTGGTTAGTCCTGAAGAGCGAGATTGTTATTTTTACACTAAAAGTATCAGGGCTTTAAGCAAATTAAGTTTTAAAAGATTGCCTGCAATGTGCTGGACTTGACTTAAGATTTCAGGCAACCCGGTTTTCAAAACTCCAGGTAGATATCTCCAATTATTGACCTTTCTGCATCTTAACTGTCAATTCCTACTAACATTTTTATTTTTTACAGTGAAAGAGGTATTTGGATGGTGAATCCCTGGAGATATATACCTGGTTTTTTGAAAACCGGGCTACTAAAAAATGTCAGTCTCTCACACTGATTGTTAATTTGATGGCCCTTGTTACTTGAAAAGTAAAATCTCACCTCAAAAAGAAATTATTGAATACATGAGCTTCCATTTGATAGAATCATCTGTCTTGAAAGTAACAAAAGTGAAGTTTTCCTCATTAATCTGGAAAATAAGGCATTTTAAGAAGCAATTTTTAGTGTCGGTGTCACCGATTGCAAAGCCAATTCCCCAGTTCACCCCATTTTTAATTGAAGCTGGTCTCCCACTGAAACAATCTAAGCCAACACTGCTCAACAATACCAAGTCCTAAAACCAGCAGTTCAACTGCTTGCTGACTAGGAACATTATCAACAGGGTGGGTCATTGCTTGCATGCAAACAGCACAAACAAACTGCATAAGAGTGCAAAAACACATCAAACTTTACAACAACCCCACTTCCCTGGAATTTAACCAGGCTACCCCAAATGCATACCAGACGATAGCCCCGTGTCTGTGCAACAACATGGC
>NW_027332320.1:0-19177 GCF_958299795.1 Porites lutea | reverse complement strand
ATGCATTTGGGGTAGCCTGGTTAAATTCCAGGGGGGTGGGGTTGTTGTAAAGACTATGCTTTGTGCTAGAGTGCAGATTCGCTGGGTTTTTGTAGCTGGGCTTACCCCTGTCTTTCAAAGCTCAATGTCTCCCTCAAATTAAGGGGGGGTTGTGTCTGGCTGGGTGTCATGTTGTTCCACAGACACAGGGCTATCATCTGGTATGCATTTGGGGTAGCCTGGTTAAGTTCCAGGGGGGTGGGGTTGTTGTAAAGACTATGCTTTGTGCTAGAGTGCAGATTCGCTGGGTTTTTGTAGCTGGGCTTACCCCTGTCTTTCAAAGCTCAATGTCTCCCTCAAATTAAGGGGGAGTTGTGTCTGGCTGGGTGTCATGTTGTTGCACAGACACAGGGCTATCATCTGGTATGCATTTGGGGTAGCCTGGTTAAGTTCCAGGGGGGTGGGGTTGTTGTAAAGACTATGCTTTGTGCTAGAGTGCAGATTCGCTGGGTTTTTGTAGCTGGGCTTACCCCTGTCTTTCAAAGCTCAATGTCTCCCTCAAATTAAGGGGGGGTTGTGTCTGGCTGGGTGTCATGTTGTTGCACAGACACAGGGCTATCATCTGGTATGCATTTGGGGTAGCCTGGTTAAATTCCAGGGGGGTGGGGTTGTTGTAAAGACTATGCTTTGTGCTAGAGTGCAGATTCGCTGGGTTTTTGTAGCTGGGCTTACCCCTGTCTTTCAAAGCTCAATGTCTCCCTCAAATTAAGGGGGGGTTGTGTCTGGCTGGGTGTCATGTTGTTGCACAGACACAGGGCTATCATCTGGTATGCATTTGGGGTAGCCTGGTTAAATTCCAGGGGGGTGGGGTTGTTGTAAAGACTATGCTTTGTGCTAGAGTGCAGATTCGCTGGGTTTTTGTAGCTGGGCTTACCCCTGTCTTTCAAAGCTCAATGTCTCCCTCAAATTAAGGGGGGGTTGTGTCTGGCTGGGTGTCATGTTGTTGCACAGACACAGGGCTATCATCTGGTATGCATTTGGGGTAGCCTGGTTAAATTCCAGGGGGGTGGGGTTGTTGTAAAGACTATGCTTTGTGCTAGAGTGCAGATTCGCTGGGTTTTTGTAGCTGGGCTTACCCCTGTCTTTCAAAGCTCAATGTCTCCCTCAAATTAAGGGGGGGTTGTGTCTGGCTGGGTGTCATGTTGTTGCACAGACACAGGGCTATCATCTGGTATGCATTTGGGGTAGCCTGGTTAAATTCCAGGGGGGTGGGGTTGTTGTGAAGACTATGCTTTGTGCTAGAGGGCGGATTCGCTGAGTTTTTGTACCGGGGCTACCCCTGTCTTTCAAAGGTCAATGTCTCACTCAAATTAAGGGTGGGTTGTGTCTGGCTGGGTGCCATGTTGTTGCACAGACACGGGGCTATCGTCTGGTATGCATTTGGGGTAGCCTGGTTAAATTCCAGGGAAGTGGGGTTGTTGTAAAGTTTGATGTGTTTTTGCACTCTTATGCAGTTTGTTTGTGCTGTTTGCATGCAAGCAATGACCCACCCTGTTGATAATGTTCCTAGTCAGCAAGCAGTTGAACTGCTGGTTTTAGGACTTGGTATTGTTGAGCAGTGTTGGCTTAGATTGTTTCAGTGGGAGACCAGCTTCAATTAAAAATGGGGTGAACTGGGGAATTGGCTTTGCAATCGGTGACACCGACACTAAAAATTGCTTCTTAAAATGCCTTATTTTCCAGATTAATGAGGAAAACTTCACTTTTGTTACTTTCAAGACAGATGATTCTATCAAATGGAAGCTCATGTATTCAATAATTTCTTTTTGAGGTGAGATTTTACTTTTCAAGTAACAAGGGCCATCAAATTAACAATCAGTGTGAGAGACTGACATTTTTTAGTAGCCCGGTTTTCAAAAAACCAGGTATATATCTCCAGGGATTCACCATCCAAATACCTCTTTCACTGTAAAAAATAAAAATGTTAGTAGGAATTGACAGTTAAGATGCAGAAAGGTCAATAATTGGAGATATCTACCTGGAGTTTTGAAAACCGGGTTGCCTGAAATCTTAAGTCAAGTCCAGCACATTGCAGGCAATCTTTTAAAACTTAATTTGCTTAAAGCCCTGATACTTTTAGTGTAAAAATAACAATCTCGCTCTTCAGGACTAACCACCCTCACCTCTTAACCATGGGCTTCAAATAACTTCCTGCAAGTGACAGAAATCAGTGCAAATTCCAGAAAATTTGCACGAGGGGGGCAACAGTCCGTCCCGTAGGGACGGGCTGTTGCCCCCGTTGGCCCAGATAATATTTTTTGAGGGGGGCTTCCGTCAAACTAAGTGTCATGTTGTTGCACAGACACAGGGCTATCATCTGGTATGCATTTGGGGTAGCCTGGTTAAATTCCAGGGGGGTGGGGTTGTTGTAAAGACTATGCTTTGTGCTAGAGTGCAGATTCGCTGGGTTTTTGTAGCTGGGCTTACCCCTGTCTTTCAAAGCTCAATGTCTCCCTCAAATTAAGGGGGGGTTGTGTCTGGCTGGGTGTCATGTTGTTGCACAGACACAGGGCTATCATCTGGTATGCATTTGGGGTAGCCTGGTTAAATTCCAGGGGGGTGGGGTTGTTGTAAAGACTATGCTTTGTGCTAGAGTGCAGATTCGCTGGGTTTTTGTAGCTGGGCTTACCCCTGTCTTTCAAAGCTCAATGTCTCCCTCAAATTAAGGGGGGGTTGTGTCTGGCTGGGTGTCATGTTGTTGCACAGACACAGGGCTATCATCTGGTATGCATTTGGGGTAGCCTGGTTAAATTCCAGGGGGGTGGGGTTGTTGTGAAGACTATGCTTTGTGCTAGAGGGCGGATTCGCTGAGTTTTTGTACCGGGGCTACCCCTGTCTTTCAAAGGTCAATGTCTCACTCAAATTAAGGGTGGGTTGTGTCTGGCTGGGTGCCATGTTGTTGCACAGACACGGGGCTATCGTCTGGTATGCATTTGGGGTAGCCTGGTTAAATTCCAGGGAAGTGGGGTTGTTGTAAAGTTTGATGTGTTTTTGCACTCTTATGCAGTTTGTTTGTGCTGTTTGCATGCAAGCAATGACCCACCCTGTTGATAATGTTCCTAGTCAGCAAGCAGTTGAACTGCTGGTTTTAGGACTTGGTATTGTTGAGCAGTGTTGGCTTAGATTGTTTCAGTGGGAGACCAGCTTCAATTAAAAATGGGGTGAACTGGGGAATTGGCTTTGCAATCGGTGACACCGACACTAAAAATTGCTTCTTAAAATGCCTTATTTTCCAGATTAATGAGGAAAACTTCACTTTTGTTACTTTCAAGACAGATGATTCTATCAAATGGAAGCTCATGTATTCAATAATTTCTTTTTGAGGTGAGATTTTACTTTTCAAGTAACAAGGGCCATCAAATTAACAATCAGTGTGAGAGACTGACATTTTTTAGTAGCCCGGTTTTCAAAAAACCAGGTATATATCTCCAGGGATTCACCATCCAAATACCTCTTTCACTGTAAAAAATAAAAATGTTAGTAGGAATTGACAGTTAAGATGCAGAAAGGTCAATAATTGGAGATATCTACCTGGAGTTTTGAAAACCGGGTTGCCTGAAATCTTAAGTCAAGTCCAGCACATTGCAGGCAATCTTTTAAAACTTAATTTGCTTAAAGCCCTGATACTTTTAGTGTAAAAATAACAATCTCGCTCTTCAGGACTAACCACCCTCACCTCTTAACCATGGGCTTCAAATAACTTCCTGCAAGTGACAGAAATCAGTGCAAATTCCAGAAAATTTGCACGAGGGGGGCAACAGTCCGTCCCGTAGGGACGGGCTGTTGCCCCCGTTGGCCCAGATAATATTTTTTGAGGGGGGCTTCCGTCAAACTAAGTGTCATGTTGTTGCACAGACACAGGGCTATCATCTGGTATGCATTTGGGGTAGCCTGGTTAAATTCCAGGGGGGTGGGGTTGTTGTAAAGACTATGCTTTGTGCTAGAGTGCAGATTCGCTGGGTTTTTGTAGCTGGGCTTACCCCTGTCTTTCAAAGCTCAATGTCTCCCTCAAATTAAGGGGGGGTTGTGTCTGGCTGGGTGTCATGTTGTTGCACAGACACAGGGCTATCATCTGGTATGCATTTGGGGTAGCCTGGTTAAATTCCAGGGGGGTGGGGTTGTTGTAAAGACTATGCTTTGTGCTAGAGTGCAGATTCGCTGGGTTTTTGTAGCTGGGCTTACCCCTGTCTTTCAAAGCTCAATGTCTCCCTCAAATTAAGGGGGGGTTGTGTCTGGCTGGGTGTCATGTTGTTGCACAGACACAGGGCTATCATCTGGTATGCATTTGGGGTAGCCTGGTTAAATTCCAGGGGGGTGGGGTTGTTGTAAAGACTATGCTTTGTGCTAGAGTGCAGATTCGCTGGGTTTTTGTAGCTGGGCTTACCCCTGTCTTTCAAAGCTCAATGTCTCCCTCAAATTAAGGGGGGGTTGTGTCTGGCTGGGTGTCATGTTGTTGCACAGACACAGGGCTATCATCTGGTATGCATTTGGGGTAGCCTGGTTAAATTCCAGGGGGGTGGGGTTGTTGTAAAGACTATGCTTTGTGCTAGAGTGCAGATTCGCTGGGTTTTTGTAGCTGGGCTTACCCCTGTCTTTCAAAGCTCAATGTCTCCCTCAAATTAAGGGGGGGTTGTGTCTGGCTGGGTGTCATGTTGTTGCACAGACACAGGGCTATCATCTGGTATGCATTTGGGGTAGCCTGGTTAAATTCCAGGGGGGTGGGGTTGTTGTGAAGACTATGCTTTGTGCTAGAGGGCGGATTCGCTGAGTTTTTGTACCGGGGCTACCCCTGTCTTTCAAAGGTCAATGTCTCACTCAAATTAAGGGTGGGTTGTGTCTGGCTGGGTGCCATGTTGTTGCACAGACACGGGGCTATCGTCTGGTATGCATTTGGGGTAGCCTGGTTAAATTCCAGGGAAGTGGGGTTGTTGTAAAGTTTGATGTGTTTTTGCACTCTTATGCAGTTTGTTTGTGCTGTTTGCATGCAAGCAATGACCCACCCTGTTGATAATGTTCCTAGTCAGCAAGCAGTTGAACTGCTGGTTTTAGGACTTGGTATTGTTGAGCAGTGTTGGCTTAGATTGTTTCAGTGGGAGACCAGCTTCAATTAAAAATGGGGTGAACTGGGGAATTGGCTTTGCAATCGGTGACACCGACACTAAAAATTGCTTCTTAAAATGCCTTATTTTCCAGATTAATGAGGAAAACTTCACTTTTGTTACTTTCAAGACAGATGATTCTATCAAATGGAAGCTCATGTATTCAATAATTTCTTTTTGAGGTGAGATTTTACTTTTCAAGTAACAAGGGCCATCAAATTAACAATCAGTGTGAGAGACTGACATTTTTTAGTAGCCCGGTTTTCAAAAAACCAGGTATATATCTCCAGGGATTCACCATCCAAATACCTCTTTCACTGTAAAAAATAAAAATGTTAGTAGGAATTGACAGTTAAGATGCAGAAAGGTCAATAATTGGAGATATCTACCTGGAGTTTTGAAAACCGGGTTGCCTGAAATCTTAAGTCAAGTCCAGCACATTGCAGGCAATCTTTTAAAACTTAATTTGCTTAAAGCCCTGATACTTTTAGTGTAAAAATAACAATCTCGCTCTTCAGGACTAACCACCCTCACCTCTTAACCATGGGCTTCAAATAACTTCCTGCAAGTGACAGAAATCAGTGCAAATTCCAGAAAATTTGCACGAGGGGGGCAACAGTCCGTCCCGTAGGGACGGGCTGTTGCCCCCGTTGGCCCAGATAATATTTTTTGAGGGGGGCTTCCGTCAAACTAAGTGTCATGTTGTTGCACAGACACAGGGCTATCATCTGGTATGCATTTGGGGTAGCCTGGTTAAATTCCAGGGGGGTGGGGTTGTTGTAAAGACTATGCTTTGTGCTAGAGTGCAGATTCGCTGGGTTTTTGTAGCTGGGCTTACCCCTGTCTTTCAAAGCTCAATGTCTCCCTCAAATTAAGGGGGGGTTGTGTCTGGCTGGGTGTCATGTTGTTGCACAGACACAGGGCTATCATCTGGTATGCATTTGGGGTAGCCTGGTTAAATTCCAGGGGGGTGGGGTTGTTGTAAAGACTATGCTTTGTGCTAGAGTGCAGATTCGCTGGGTTTTTGTAGCTGGGCTTACCCCTGTCTTTCAAAGCTCAATGTCTCCCTCAAATTAAGGGGGGGTTGTGTCTGGCTGGGTGTCATGTTGTTGCACAGACACAGGGCTATCATCTGGTATGCATTTGGGGTAGCCTGGTTAAATTCCAGGGGAGTGGGGTTGTTGTAAAGACTATGCTTTGTGCTAGAGTGCAGATTCGCTGGGTTTTTGTAGCTGGGCTTACCCCTGTCTTTCAAAGCTCAATGTCTCCCTCAAATTAAGGGGGGGTTGTGTCTGGCTGGGTGTCATGTTGTTGCACAGACACAGGGCTATCATCTGGTATGCATTTGGGGTAGCCTGGTTAAATTCCAGGGGGGTGGGGTTGTTGTAAAGACTATGCTTTGTGCTAGAGTGCAGATTCGCTGGGTTTTTGTAGCTGGGCTTACCCCTGTCTTTCAAAGCTCAATGTCTCCCTCAAATTAAGGGGGGGTTGTGTCTGGCTGGGTGTCATCGTGTTGCACAGAAACAGGGCTATCATCTGGTATGCATTTGGAGTTTCTTGGCTTATTAGTCGATTAATTTTGTTTAAATAATTTTTTTGATAGGTTTTAAGTCATTGAATTTTTGGAGATGACTGTTAAATAACTTTAGCCTTTTTTTCTTATTTTTTAAAACAGGCACACCCAGCGACTGTTTACTTTATAATTTCTCTACGGAGAGGGAGAACAGGCCTATTATTTTCTACTGCTTGAGGATTGCTTAAAATCTGCTTATGAATATTGATCTATTCATATACAAATTTTGAAACTTAGTTAATGAATTTCCATTATTTTATTTTAAGTTTGATTCTTCACATTTTACCCCCCAGTCTAGGCTATTTATCGTAGGCAGAAAAAATGGAAAATTTCGGACTCTAAAATGTGATGTTCCTAACAGGAATCAATTATGCAGTTTTAACTTTTTTAAAACCTTTAAGTGCATCTAATATTTACGGTAAATTAACGGTGAAGCCCTCGTATTTTTCAAAAGACTCAAAATACCGTAGGATGACCGAACTGATACACAAAATTTTATAGCGACACTGACGATGCATTTCTAGAGATTTAAAAGTACTCTGGATAGCCTAAGAAGTGTTTAAAATATATTAGGAGGAAATTGTCGTTGGGGGTGCCCGCGCAAAGGAGTTTATGTTATAAAAAATTATGTACGGAAGTGATATGAGCCTTGCTTTTGTTAAAGTCTCGGTACCGTTGAGGTAAAATTATCTTAATATTACTTGACTGCAACAAAAATAAATAAAAATGCTGCAACGAAAGATACTTGTTATTTCTTTCTCCTCCCGTTTTTTTTTTTAAGCTTCCCATTAAATTTGTGACTTAGACAGTGATCTTTAAATCTTTGTATTGCAAAAAGATTCGAACGAGCGGGAAGATAGTTTCTCACCATTTACAAGTGTTGCCTCTTTGTAGACTACAAACGTACATCAGTAAGGGGCATATGTATATCGTAGCGTAACATAGAAACGTCCTTCCTGTTAAGGGGAATGATCCATATGATGTAATTATGATCTGGCTGGCAAATTATGCAGTCGGATAAAGTGGAGTGAAGACTTTATTTAGACAGCAGATAACCTTTTTACAGTTAAAACTCATTTATTTGTGGCCCTCTATTAACAGAAAAAAAATATATAAAAATCAGATCATTCAGCAATGGTAAGAGAGAGAGAAAAAAAGTTACAGAAATGAAAACTGTAATAATCACAATTAAAAATAAATAAGACTGTAAAAAGATCTATTTCAGTCGTATTTTTATCTTTTCTTTATTTTTGCTATTTAAACTAACTAAAAAAAGTGTCTCAGCTCGGGTTTACTGCACTTTTAAAGCCAATACTGTTACGTCATATTTCAAGGAAGCAAACCTTGCTTCACTTTCTCTGAGATGAGAGTTCTTTGAATGAGTCAGATCGCGGATCTCTTGATCTTGCTTGACGCTTCGATTTCGTAAAGATTTTAGATACTTAAGTCGGTTATTAGTCTTGTCACAAACTTGACAGGTATCGAGCCTAGATTTTCTGAAGCTAAGAACATCTTTCAATTCGGTGTTAAAGATATTTCTAAAAGTTGAAAAACTTATAACAGGTCCTTTGTTTTTTCTTTTTAACCTGGTCGTCTTGACATCAGGATGTTCACGAACATATTCCGACCACATTTTTCGTAGTGTTTCATTGGATTCAAAATACTTTTTGCTGCCACTTCGCGATCTTCTATAATGAGACTCGGACGCGTCATGTGAAAGTATAAAGTCGATGACGGTCTGTTTTGTTTCAGGCAAAAGTCTTCGAGGAGTGGTTTGCCCTCTTTGGTCGGGCTCTATAAATGGTCCTTCAGGGCTCATTTTTTTTAGCAGACATTCTATTTTATGCTTTGATATACCATAAACCTTGAGGAACGCAGTCTTGCATACTTCACCCAGCGATGGGGACTTGTATGTTATTTTTCGTTTTCCGGTTTGCGTGATCTTCACTTCCACAAGTTTTGACAGAAGATAATTTTGTTCATTGTATTGTTTCTTATAAAGCAGGTCCCTTTGCTGCCGTATGATGCGTTTTATATTACACAGACCGTGTCTCAGGAGGCATCCATTGTCACAACAGGTCAAGTTCAAATTGTGCAAACCAAAGGCAGCATTTTTGCGCCGGTTCACTCGGTTCGCCTTTGGCACGTAAACCTTTTTTAACTTGCTTCTGGAACTCAAAGTTCTCCTTCCTTTCTCTACCGAGCTTGCAAGAGGTTTACCTTGTCTAAAATATTGCCACGGATTCGAACTGTCAAAAATGTACAATAGGCGATTAACATCAACCCCACTTAAGTTCATCTCTGTTTCTTGCTGAGCAAAAGAGCCCATTGTTGAAGGAAAGGAAAATGTTTTAATCTCACCCGTGTGATTCTTATTCATTTTATATTCTTCATGGAAGATAGAGCTTACTAGAATTTTCTAGCATCGTGATAAAAAAGTAACTATAAAAACGTTTTCTGACGTCAATTATAACCAATCTACCAGGTGTTAACAGTTTCGCTACTTATCAGTATAGTTTTTTTAAAAATAGCCTCTGTAATCGTGTGGGATGAGAAGAGAAAAATGCATTTTTGTGTAATTTTTCCTCCTAAAAGACACAAATATTACTCCATCAAAAATAAGAAATGCACTCACTTTTTGCATAATAATGATAATACTTTATCAACTTCGCCCTTGAAACAGTCGGCCTTAAGGAAATTCAACTGCGTGATTCACGAAAAGTCTAGAATTCAGGTGTAATTCCCGAGTTGTGAAACACGTTCTACAAAATAGCTGCATTTTATGAGAAAAAACTAGAGTTTTCGCGACTTTACATTTTTTTAATATTGCGACAAAACAAGCAAGTGAACATACTTATAAATAATGCGCCCATCCGACTACTGACCTTTGTTAAATCTTCGGCCCATTGAACTATTATTCCGTTTCGACCGGATTGTAACCCAGGGGTGCCATTTAACGATGATGCCAAGAGTGTTGGTTCTCCAAATGGACTATCATAAGTGTCTTCCGACGCCAAAAGTTTCCTCTCAAGATTCCTTTTACTTGAGAAAGTTAAGGACCAATCTTTTCGGGGTCTATTCAGCCAATGAGGATATTATGAACTGTTTTTTTTACGATGAATCCATTGGCGGAAGTGGTCCTAATGAAGTGATATCTTTACTTAACTACGTATTGGAGACACTAATAGAAAGGTACGGGACATTTCATCATTTAATACTATGGGCAGACAACTCGCCAGCACAGTTTAAACACTGCTTTTTATTTTTTTACTTGGACACCCTTGTCCAGAATGGAAGGTTTCTTCGAGTAGATCTGAAATTTTTGTTGGAAGGGCATTCCTTTTCAATATGTGATAGAAGATTCGGGTGTATTCAGCAATTCTTTAACACTCAGGAAAAAATCGAAACTCCTCAAGAATGGGCAATTTCTCTACGAAATAGCCATTTACGTAACGTCAGAAGCCATTGGGTAAGCCTTCATCAGATAATGAACTATAAATCGTACTTAAAGAAGAAATACATTGCTAGAAGCGAGGACATTAAAGGAGAAAAATTCGGAGTGGGAAAAATTGCGTTTATGAATTTTGGCTATGGTGAGATACCAGATCAAGAAGGAAACTTAACGCTTACCAGGCACAATGAAACCGCCTTTATCAGGTTTACAATGGATACAGTGGAAAAGCCAACAATTGTCTCTTTTGTAAAGAAGAAACAATGTGAGGAATTGAATCCAGCGAATCTAGTTCCTGTGAGACAAGATTGCAGACCTGTTCGCGAAAATGTGAGACCAAATTGTATGACACTCGCCCAGAAATATTTATCTGAAAGGGCTTTACGGTTCTTCACTGCATTGGCAGTTGCTCCCGCTGATCAGGACAGTCATGATGCTGACTAGTAATGAATAACCACTACTTGTGTACATAGTGATAATACCAATTACAATATTGTATAACTGTTATACCCTAATTACGATACCGTTGGTTTTATCGGATTGAGAGACAATAATTAGGTTCATGAACATTTTATTCACTGTATCCGTTTGGTAGTGTTCACAACTCGATGTACCACAGTTCGACTGAGTAAACACTTGTAACTGCACCCTGAGACCTTTTTAAAAGGCAAACGTTGAACTAAAGGCGACTGATAATCGCACGAGCGCCCCGCTGCGGTAAAGGCTTAAGCGTGCCGTCCTCACGATCAGTTTGCTTTGGCTGTGTATACTCAATTTGATTTAACTAGAAAGGAATGAGAAACTATTGCGTTTATAAAGTTCTCTGTTAGCAACGACTTGTAAGGTGCATTGGCCAATATGCAACCGCAATTTATGTACAGCTGATGAAAGAAAGGATGCTATGTTTCCAAGCTAAATTATAGGTGTCCACTTTATCAAACATATTCCCTTAGCCAAATAGCAATCAGTAAGAAACTAAGGGAAACCTTATAGTTAAGGGTAAATAACAGAAACATGAAGCAAAAACATCAGGACATAGGAAGCTATAGCAACGACGTCCGGCCACGGCAACGAGTAAGTCAAAAAAGCTATAGGTTTATTAAGAAAAGCAAGTCTGCCCGTGCATCTACTTCTTTGCTGTCACTGCCCGCACAACTACGATACGTTTTATGGAGAGAATTAGAATTAACACCGCAAGATTTAAAAAAAACGCCTATTCGTTTTAAAATTGACGTTTTCGCTGCTGTTGCCGCCGTCGATGCCAAAGCTCCCTAATCGTCGACCTCCCATGAAAAGGAATTTTTTTTAGACGTGAGTATACTTTAGCTTCAAAGTAAAGTAACACCCATCAGGCTAAATTAAATGTCCTAAGCCATAAACCTTTTACCGCAATCTCTGTCAGCAGGGAGTTTTAGCAAGGTCCACGGCGACGGCAAAACGAGAACGTCAAAACAGCAATAAGTTTATTAAACAAAACATCACGTTTACACGTGCAGATCACTTTTTTGCACATTTCTTTGCCATTGCTGCACGACTACGAGCCTAATTTCACGTTTTATGGAGGACGTAAACAAGCGATAGGGAAATTTTCTTTGTCTTTCTAAACTTGAGTGCAGTCCTTAAGAAATCAACTCCAGGGAAATTTGCCTACACTAGACATTTTCAGTGAATTGGAATTAACGCGATAAAATTTGAAAAACGCAAATTCATTTTAAAAGTGACGTTTTCGTTGCTGTAGCCGTCGTCGATGCTAAAACTCATTTCGAGCGCGCAAAGCTAGCTCGTAAAATCACTCGCGCACAATAAAACAAAACTTTACTTTTGGTCCGTAATCAAATTGCATGCATGACTGAAATGTAGCGCAAAGCAGATATTTCTGAGAACATTTTACTGAATAACAAATGTCAACATAAAAATCAATTTTTGGCATCGATAGACAAAAAAAGGTAAAGGCAATTATTGCCTGTTTGGTAATGCCGGTTAGCCCAAATTGACAAAAAAGGGGGATGAAACAAGTACCGTATGTATTGTAATAACGTCACGATAAATTGTAAATTTAGTAATAAGGGCAATAGATGGACTAAGTAGAATCCAATTCGGTCTGTAATGATGCGCGTGATCAACAAAAAATCGGAGGACCGCGCAGCGGGAGTGATTACTTAAATCTCGATTATGATTACAGACTGTATTGGGTTGCATGAACGTTTGTTACAACTTAATCATATATAACTATAACAAAATGTGTGATATTTTAGGATTTTTCAAAATTAAAACGCAAGAACTTCCGAGATTTTTTTGCTAGCGGTGAGAAAAAAAGCATTTGAGTGCGCAATTGCAATGGTGCGTGATGTCCAATTAGTAGGCATAACGCGTATTGGCCTATAAGTGGTGAAATCAGCACAGTTGATAGCCAATCAGATTTGAGAATTTTACTATAGTTATGATTAAGAAAAAATGGAAAGAATAAAGAAGAAAAAGAAACGGTAAAAGCTAGGGTGGAAGAGTTTGACTGTTTGTATGATATTCCCAATCTGCGTCGCCGTAATTCCAGAGGAATTCCACAGATTGTGGAATATCATGCAAAGCAACGAAAAACACTCTTGCTCGCGATGATGTATCATCAACATAGGGCTTTAAATTTGCGTTTTGCCTTGAATGGTTGATAGTTGCCGCCAAGTTTAGTTCGGCATGAATATCACCATAGTAAGGATCAATTCTGAAAGTAAATAATAAATAACGTTTTAGTGTGTACAACTTAACACAAACATTAAGAATATCCCACATATATTCATAACATACTGGGTAACTGTTGGTTCTCGCGAGTAAGTTGAAACAGAAAGATAGTTCAAAGAAATCCAAAGGCGACAAGTCAAGTCAAAACAACGGTTACACGTGTTTATATAACGTCGTCTTGGAGGTAGTAAAAGTATTTGCAAAAATGCGCTTAAGCCAGTAACTTACGCGATACTTTGGCCGCGGTGATCTATGACCATGAGGGTACATGTCTTTCCTACTCTTGCGTACTCCGCCTCGCGTTTCGTTGCCTCAGTCATCGATATAAGCTCCCCCGTGTACTCTGCCACCACCTGTCCTCTTTCCACGTCTTGTTTGGCGAAGGCGCATTTTCCCGCGCCTCGCGGGTCACTTGGAACGTCGTGCACCTGTGCAAGAAAAGTGCGAATACTGATCAGCTAGTAACATTTCATTAAACCAGAAGAAAAGATATTCAACAGGAAAGGAACGAAAGAGCCTCAAGTAAACACTCACCTCGATTGGAGGAACTGGTGGAGGATGCCTGGCCATGAATACGGAGATGTTTCTTAACATCTGTTCACCTCCAAATTCATGGCCAAGCATACGACGGGCGCGGTGGAGTTTAATATTGAAGTATCCTCTGGTGTTGTTTTGTACGCCGTACGTGACATTTCCATTGTTTGAGAATGAAAAGGTGGAAATTTCCTTTTTTAGTTGCTGTTAACATAAAAATAAACGATTTTAGATCATTTCACCTTCAATGCCTTGAGATGTTTTCTTTTTCAACTTTTGAACTTACTCGATTAAAAGCACTTCTCTTCATTAGGAACTTTGTTTGGCCGTGAACACTATCGTCGTCGGTCCAAATTGAAACTGCCGTTTCATAGGCGGAAAAAAGCTCCGATGTGGAAACAAAGTTTCCTTCCTCTGTAGTGACACATTGATTTAAAAATTTTGACAAAAGAGGACATTTTGCCGCTCTTTTGTGCCGCAGCATCACCCGTCTAACATTCGCGTAGGACATGTTGAATAACGTTGTGGCAACTGGATAAGGATGTAAGAGCTATTTTCCCACAGGGTAAAATTAGAGAAAGTATAGAAGTGTGGCAGAGTGTGGGAATGCTTATAAAAGCTGCAATTCTATTTGTGGAATGTGTCAATCTCGCTACTTCACTGAATGTCGATCTGGTGTTTGCAGGCAAGTTTTCAAAATATTTGTATTTGTTTTTCAGACTTTTATTATTTCATTAAAAAGAAAAATATATGAGACATACAGACGTTTCAATAGACCCCTTTAGCTCAATGTATTGATGATATGTTTTTGCTTTTCAAACGCCATGTGACTTGAAATATGTTATGATAATTTATGCGTAGATTTGCACATGATTATGCATAAATTTTGATACTTTGTCACATGACCTTCATTGCAACTGGAATATGAGCCCGCATTTCCAGGCAGGGTGGCTACATTTGCCGCGGGTGTGAAAAAAATATACAACTATTTTGAAAATTTGCCTGCAAACACCATCCGTGTATCAAAACACTTCGGATCTCTTCTCAGCCTTTGATTCTTTTATAACGGGATGAGAACCCGAGACCACAGGAGCCAGAAACAAATGAACTTGAAACGTTGAATCCAGGCTATCGATTGAAAGGAATCAATGTGACCTAAGTCCGCGTTTTATAAAAGAAGGCTATTAATTCTTTTCTGGATTTCTGGATTCAGGTAGGGAACATAAACTTTGAAGATATTGACACTGGGGCAAGATTTCCGTACTGTTCTGACAACACCTTACATTTATTGTGAATGCAGCAATTTCCTACTTTACGAAGTTCAGTATTGCATGAAGAGTCAAAACATCATGAAACATGAACGCATAATCATAAATAAGGTTTTTAATATTCTTGGATTGTAACCACGTGACAAGGCGACCAGGCTTGAAAACAATTCAATACATAAAAATGAAAATACAGTTGAGTTCCCAGAGGACAGAAATGCATTTGTTTTTATCATCCAACATGGCCGCCGTGATGTCAGGTGCATTAAAACCAATAATAGGACTGTTTGGTGATCTTGCTTACTCAAAGAACATAACACTTGTTTACTGACCTTGTTTATAGAAAACAAACTGTGTCGCTTTTAACACCATACAGAGAAAATACAATTTCATTCTCTTTTGCCAGGAGGTCATGATTATTTAGGACTTACAGTTATAGATTTTCTTATTACTGTTTAATTACTCTTAAAAAGGAAAATCCTGGCATAGAAAAACACATAAGCTCAAGCCCTTTCAAAGAGCTTCGTACCTTAAGACTTCAGGTTTTATAGAAACAAACTTTTCTTGCTGTACGATAACAAAACCAATCCAAAAAATTTGTAAACAACTTGTCTTTCTTACCAAATACTTGAAATTGATTGGTCCAATAACATTTGAATTCACAAACGCTTACTGTCATATTTTATATTTTATTGTTTATGTAACTGACATGTACCATCAAGTCAGCTTTACAATGCAGAAGGTGTCAATATACCAGTTATTCTAAAAAGACGATTCATCGGCCAAGGTAATGTAACTTTATTGCGCACTAGATAAGTGTATAGTGATAATTTTTCTTCATATGGCCCAAAACCCAACAATGAGTCCATTAAAGTACAGCAACCTTTACAGAACTCTATTAAACCGTGAAATTCGGAGACATATCACCATTATCAAATACAAATGAAACATATACTGTAAAATAATGATTAATAATATTTTTGCATTTGATAATAAAGACGTTATCTTTTAAAAAATCTTTCATTATCACACTTTGCCAAAACAGAGCTATCATCTGGTATCCATTGTGTGGTTCCGAAAATTTTCCATACTTCCCCCACGAAAAGGATTATTTCTTAGACCTCCCCCCCAACCTCTCTGGAAATTACAGTCAAGCTTCATACATTTACTTAAATTTTGCGGCCTTTATGAGAACCCCAACCCGCCAACAATTTCCAAACCCTTCTATAAAGGGAGTATGAATATATTCTAGAACTACACATTTGGGGTAGCCTGGTTAAATTCCAGGGGGGTGGGGTTGTTGTAAGACAAGACAAGACAAGACAATGCTTTATTTAAAGTCTCATACAGTCCTATGTACATCGACTTTATCCAACTAATTTAAAATCATAGCACAAGCTGCACACTAGTGAAACTATAATCAATGTTAATCTAAAGAACTAATGATCTTCTTTTCTCACAGCAGTCGACTACTTTTTTTGCAATTAACTTTTGCACTGGTTTGTTCTTGCTCGGATGGTTGTTAAGACTACGCTTTGTGCTAGAGTGCAGATTCGCTGGGTTTTTGTAGCTGGGCTTACCCCTGTCTTTCAAAGCTCAATGTCTCCCTCAAATTAAGGGGGGGTTGTGTCTGGCTGGGTGTCATGTTGTTGCACAGACACAGGGCTATCATCTGGTATGCATTTGGGGTAGCCTGGTTAAATTCCAGGGGGGTGGGGTTGTTGTAAAGACTATGCTTTGTGCTAGAGTGCAGATTCGCTGGGTTTTTGTAGCTGGGCTTACCCCTGTCTTTCAAAGCTCAATGTCTCCCTCAAATTAAGGGGGGGTTGTGTCTGGCTGGGTGTCATGTTGTTGCACAGACACAGGGCTATCATCTGGTATGCATTTGGGGTAGCCTGGTTAAATTCCAGGGGGGTGGGGTTGTTGTAAAGACTATGCTTTGTGCTAGAGTGCAGATTCGCTGGGTTTTTGTAGCTGGGCTTACCCCTGTCTTTCAAAGCTCAATGTCTCCCTCAAATTAAGGGGGGGTTGTGTCTGGCTGGGTGTCATGTTGTTGCACAGACACAGGGCTATCATCTGGTATGCATTTGGGGTAGCCTGGTTAAATTCCAGGGGGGTGGGGTTGTTGTAAAGACTATGCTTTGTGCTAGAGTGCAGATTCGCTGGGTTTTTGTAGCTGGGCTTACCCCTGTCTTTCAAAGCTCAATGTCTCCCTCAAATTAAGGGGGGGTTGTGTCTGGCTGGGTGTCATGTTGTTGCACAGACACAGGGCTATCATCTGGTATGCATTTGGGGTAGCCTGGTTAAATTCCAGGGGGGTGGGGTTGTTGTAAAGACTATGCTTTGTGCTAGAGTGCAGATTCGCTGGGTTTTTGTAGCTGGGCTTACCCCTGTCTTTCAAAGCTCAATGTCTCCCTCAAATTAAGGGGGGGTTGTGTCTGGCTGGGTGTCATGTTGTTGCACAGACACAGGGCTATCATCTGGTATGCATTTGGGGTAGCCTGGTTAAGTTCCAGGGGGGTGGGGTTGTTGTAAAGACTATGCTTTGTGCTAGAGTGCAGATTCGCTGGGTTTTTGTAGCTGGGCTTACCCCTGTCTTTCAAAGCTCAATGTCTCCCTCAAATTAAGGGGGAGTTGTGTCTGGCTGGGTGTCATGTTGTTGCACAGACACAGGGCTATCATCTGGTATGCATTTGGGGTAGCCTGGTTAAGTTCCAGGGGGGTGGGGTTGTTGTAAAGACTATGCTTTGTGCTAGAGTGCAGATTCGCTGGGTTTTTGTAGCTGGGCTTACCCCTGTCTTTCAAAGCTCAATGTCTCCCTCAAATTAAGGGGGGGTTGTGTCTGGCTGGGTGTCATGTTGTTGCACAGACACAGGGCTATCATCTGGTATGCATTTGGGGTAGCCTGGTTAAATTCCAGGGGGGTGGGGTTGTTGTAAAGACTATGCTTTGTGCTAGAGTGCAGATTCGCTGGGTTTTTGTAGCTGGGCTTACCCCTGTCTTTCAAAGCTCAATGTCTCCCTCAAATTAAGGGGGGGTTGTGTCTGGCTGGGTGTCATGTTGTTGCACAGACACAGGGCTATCATCTGGTATGCATTTGGGGTAGCCTGGTTAAATTCCAGGGGGGTGGGGTTGTTGTAAAGACTATGCTTTGTGCTAGAGTGCAGATTCGCTGGGTTTTTGTAGCTGGGCTTACCCCTGTCTTTCAAAGCTCAATGTCTCCCTCAAATTAAGGGGGGGTTGTGTCTGGCTGGGTGTCATGTTGTTGCACAGACACAGGGCTATCATCTGGTATGCATTTGGGGTAGCCTGGTTAAATTCCAGGGGGGTGGGGTTGTTGTAAAGACTATGCTTTGTGCTAGAGTGCAGATTCGCTGGGTTTTTGTAGCTGGGCTTACCCCTGTCTTTCAAAGCTCAATGTCTCCCTCAAATTAAGGGGGGGTTGTGTCTGGCTGGGTGTCATGTTGTTGCACAGACACAGGGCTATCATCTGGTATGCATTTGGGGTAGCCTGGTTAAATTCCAGGGGGGTGGGGTTGTTGTGAAGACTATGCTTTGTGCTAGAGGGCGGATTCGCTGAGTTTTTGTACCGGGGCTACCCCTGTCTTTCAAAGGTCAATGTCTCACTCAAATTAAGGGTGGGTTGTGTCTGGCTGGGTGCCATGTTGTTGCACAGACACGGGGCTATCGTCTGGTATGCATTTGGGGTAGCCTGGTTAAATTCCAGGGAAGTGGGGTTGTTGTAAAGTTTGATGTGTTTTTGCACTCTTATGCAGTTTGTTTGTGCTGTTTGCATGCAAGCAATGACCCACCCTGTTGATAATGTTCCTAGTCAGCAAGCAGTTGAACTGCTGGTTTTAGGACTTGGTATTGTTGAGCAGTGTTGGCTTAGATTGTTTCAGTGGGAGACCAGCTTCAATTAAAAATGGGGTGAACTGGGGAATTGGCTTTGCAATCGGTGACACCGACACTAAAAATTGCTTCTTAAAATGCCTTATTTTCCAGATTAATGAGGAAAACTTCACTTTTGTTACTTTCAAGACAGATGATTCTATCAAATGGAAGCTCATGTATTCAATAATTTCTTTTTGAGGTGAGATTTTACTTTTCAAGTAACAAGGGCCATCAAATTAACAATCAGTGTGAGAGACTGACATTTTTTAGTAGCCCGGTTTTCAAAAAACCAGGTATATATCTCCAGGGATTCACCATCCAAATACCTCTTTCACTGTAAAAAATAAAAATGTTAGTAGGAATTGACAGTTAAGATGCAGAAAGGTCAATAATTGGAGATATCTACCTGGAGTTTTGAAAACCGGGTTGCCTGAAATCTTAAGTCAAGTCCAGCACATTGCAGGCAATCTTTTAAAACTTAATTTGCTTAAAGCCCTGATACTTTTAGTGTAAAAATAACAATCTCGCTCTTCAGGACTAACCACCCTCACCTCTTAACCATGGGCTTCAAATAACTTCCTGCAAGTGA
>NW_027332319.1:0-30475 GCF_958299795.1 Porites lutea | reverse complement strand
AACACGAAAATGCACGTATCAAAATCGTGTTTAATTGTGTACGTTAGGGGAGTGGAATGTTCATGCTTCTTTTCAGTCAGAACAAAAAAATTCTTTGAGTTATTTTCAAACGTCTTAAAAATAGATATTTCGGAAACGCACGTTTCACTTTTTGGCCCACCGTACAAACGTGTCCGGTTACACTTTGAGAAACGACCTCCATCGTCTGCCAAAAATAAGCTTATTTTGAAATCGCCGACGACAGTTTAATTAATTGGATTTCCCGTTACGTTCGCTCACACAAACAAGTCAAGGGCTTGCAGGATTAATTCGGGGTCGGAGAAAATTGGCGTGCAAAGACTCTACTCTTCAATCTCTAAAATGACCAAAAATGGCTTCTCAACTGTTTAAAGCACCAGTTTTTCCTCGGTTTCATACGAAATTCTATGCTGGGGTCTTAAACTGTAATTGCAATGACATGCAATAATTTTGTGACAATGAAGGGTTTAAAAAGGTTGCTTGCGTGATATTGAAATGAAAGGTTGTACCGTGTACGCACTTCAGACTGAACTGGAATATTTTGCCGAAATCTCCACAGTGACGGCAAAATTAAAGCCCTAAAAATGGGTCTCCCAGGGTACAGCTTTTCTAGCCCTGAAGGCATGCGTAGAGCTTGAAGCCTACTGAAGACCAAACCATTAAGAAACATGAGATCGACCATGAAAGTCAATTCCTTGAATATCTAAGTCCAAAAAGTCGAAGACAAAAGAGTTGTGCAAACAAAATCCTCAAGCCACTTGGGAGACGCAATAACTTCCCGTCTGGAGGGAAAAGCTCTCTATTTTATCCAAACGCCGTCGCGAGAGACCCTCTCTTTTCTTCTACAGCTAGACAGAGCAATTCCCTTGGCGTAAATAAGCATCATACGTAGCGCCAAGCTTTTCAGGCCTTTTGAGCTGGCTCTGTTGCTTTCTCCTCAAAAGATGAATCGCCGGGAGTCCCTTTAGTGTGACATAAGCCACCGGAGAAGAAAGGCGAAAGTAAATACAGCGATTTTTGGACAGTTGGACTTGATTGATGAGGGTCGGTGTAACTTAAGTGAACTAATTGTGAAAGTTTGAGGGACTGAAATAACAGTATTAGAGTGAAAATCAACGCAGCATGTGTACAGTTTGAGTTATTCAGAAAGGTCTTGTGTTTTCGGCGACGTTTTAGGAGTGAAATGGCGACGAACCTAAGTGATTTACAGGTGAGCAATAGTGTCCATTTCCTCTGAAAAAGACTAATAGAAAATCTTGTACCTTGATGTGCTCAAAGGACGCGACTGTTTCTTCGTGAATATCTTTGTATCTTAAGTCTGTTTCTCGGACTCTAAAATTTAGTCTTAAACGAATGTAGAGTATATGCATTTGGCTTGAAAAATGATAATACCCATGTAAAGTGTATGGTCGATTCTGGGTCCAAGCTCTAGAGCCGGGCCTTGACTGGCCTCTTGGGAGGTTCTTCGGCTGGCCAGAATCTTACTTAACGCCACCCTGAGGTCGGCTAGTTAAGACTTATAAATGGAGACGCCTTCCCAGTGTATCGGAAAGACGGTTTTTGCGGGGTCTTTAATCCTGAAATTAACCCGAAGGTTAATTTCCTTGGTCTTTCTTATCTCCCTCGAACTTCCTAAGAGCTCCTTCGAAATACCTCGGAATACCTCGAAACACATAAGAACACCTAGGAACACCTAGGAATACCTCGAAACAAGTAACGATATATGTCTGGAGAAAAAAGGGACAAGTCGGTCGGTCCAATTCACCGCGCTAGTTCTGGGAATTCAATCTCGCAACCTCTATTCGGCGCGTGAGCGCTCGCTTTGGCACGCGGGAAAAAGGAAGCTTAGCGAGAAAGGAAAACTTGTCTAGGGCTACGCCCTTCGAGACAAAAGTCGCCGGAGAAAAGGTAATCTACACACTCACTTCGTTCTCGTTGAATTCTGTTACATTCTGTCTGCAGAAGATAGTCTCGAGCCTTCGGGGGGTCACCACCAGCCCGAAGGTGGCAACCTGTCGAAAGCGGGTTTCCCGGCTTTCTGAGTTCTCGGCTGGACCAGAGCAACTCCATCGCACAGATCCGGTCCCTAGTCGCGGTTAAGGCGGGATTCTCGTCGCGCGTCTTTCAAATGAGTGAACACTCGAGACAGCTGGAATTTCTAGCTTTTCTCTCACACTGCATTTTCGGCTTAGAAAGGGCGAGTCAACAAAACTTTATCTGAAATTAGCTTATGGATGAAGGCTTAAATTTTCGAGACATGTTTCTGGTAGAAATGATAAAAGTGAACTGAACTCTTCTTCACCCCGGCCTCGTAGCCTGGCGGCTTTTCTGCGGGTTCGCAACATCTATTCCTTTTTGAACCGCCCCTTGAATCAAAAGCTTGACACGTGTGCTCCCTTTTTTGTCCTCTTCTTTGTTCCTCTTTTTCTCGGCTTGTGATAGGGGCTATATTACATCTTTTTGCTTCTCTCACAACTTTCACCCTCGATCATGGCGCTCTGCAAGCGACTCTTTTAAGGGTCGATTGCACACTTTTTTAGGCCGAGAAAACAGATTAACACCTTTTTACTTGTCTTCGTGACCGAAAATTTTCGGCCACAAATCGTCCAGGGTTGGAGGTTTCTTCAAGCTCTTGCTCCGAATATCTTTGGGCTTCGTGTCGAGGTCTTCTTTTTCGGCTTGAATGGGCTTGGTTGTGGTCGTGATGGGGGTTGTCTTAATGGTGTTGCGTGGTGTTGGCGTGGCCAGTGGCTTTTCCCAGGACTTGTGCCCCTGTTTGACGCTCGCGATGATTATGCTGCTGATGATGAGGATTGTGACCACTGTGGTGTATGCTACAATGGCGCATTCCGGGCCTTGGGCGTCTCGCCTTCGGGGTGTTGAGGTGTTGGTCATCTTCCGTCGAGGGTGTTGTTTCTTGACTGACCGTCTTGCGAGAAAACATGGCTTGCTTAACGAAGCTACTAAGTGATGAATTGGCAAAATTTTCGTTGTGCTGCTATAACGGCTTTTTCTTGAAGTCTCTCGTGGCGTGTTCGTCTTCCTGCTGTGTTGGCTTGCTGAACGGTGTTTTGCCCTATAGCTTCTCCATATCGTAAATGGGCGTGGTCTTTCTGTTCTTCCGCTGTTTGCTTCTGTCGTTCTTCTCCTGCAGCTTCTTCGCTAAGATGTGGGGACGAATGGGCGACCCTTGTCGTCCGTCGTGTCCCCGTGTAGAAAGTGAGTCATCAGCACGAGGTTGACCCTGTGGAGGTGTCTGGAGAAGGCGCGGACCATGGGTGGTTCTAAGGTCCTTAGCCTTTCTGCCAGGGGAGTGAACCATTCACAGAGGTTCTTGAGAGCCAGTTTGTATGGGACCTTAAACTCGAATCTGTCGTCTGTGAGGTCAATGTAACACGCGCCAGCTCTGTCCAGGATCCTGACCGCGTCCTGGCTCATTTCGTGCCTTATCACCTTGGGACGGGCAATTAGGATGGTCCTGTACTGCTTCCATATCTGGTCTGGTCTGTCGAAGAGAACGTTATTCCGTTTGTCCCAAGGATGTTTGTATGGTGGCGGTCCTGACACCTTGATGGCGGGCGTATCTGGCTCTGGATCAGAGAGAGGAGGTGAGGTCGGTCTTCTGGTTGGGCTCTGCGGTCTGAGAGGGAAGTCCGAATGATTGTAGAAGGTGGGCGCCGGTTGGGTAGTTCTTCCAGCGTTGGCTCACTGATGTGGTTCACGTCCCGGATGTTGCACGGCCCGTAGTACCTTGCTGACCCAGATTTTACCAGGTTCGACGGTGTCGGGATCATGCGAGCTCTTTCACTGTAAGCCCCGCATCGTAGAGTGTTTCCGTCCATCCTGTGAGCCATAACCTTCATTGCTAAAGGTGTGATGGCATGGCAGGCAAAGACCTCCGTCGATGTCCCTTCTAGCCGTCTTGGGGCTAGTTCGTACACGAAATCCGCTTCATCCTTGTCCTTGTCTTGGTTGACGCTGGTGTAGTACTGGCCGTTTTTCTGAGTTGTTATCACATTGTCAAAGATTGTTGCTGGGTCAAGGAATAGTTCCATCCTGAGGCGATGGCCACTCACTAAGGCATAGCCGACTTCGAAGTCCCCACTTGGAATTGCCATCTTTAGGCGGGAAAACGTGGCATCTGCTAGTTGAATGATCGGCTTGTTGTCGAAATCTTCTGCCAGATGATGTTGGAGAGGTCCTACTGGCATGTTGCCACTTTTTGTTTATGTTGTCGAAGGAGAAGATTTTTCACGTCTGAAGGGGTTTGTAGTCCGGGGGTTGCATTTATATGTCAATCTGTCTGCAGCGCGCTCCCGTGTCGTCATACCTGTGCTCCTTTTGCCATCACTGTCATTATTCGCTAGGTGCAAGTGGCTTTTTTCTTTTCTGGCTGTATGAGCGCACGCTTTTTTCCGTTTTTAGCCATAGATAAAACTGAAGACCTCCTTTTCTCCCCCCTTTTTCTTTCCACATATGCGAAAACTGTTGATCGTTTTAGTCGCTTTTCGGAAGTGAAAACTGAAGGTACTTCCTCGTCATGGATCCGCCCAAGACCTCTATGGTGTTTAAGGCTCGCCCTTCCACTTCCCGTGGCCGAGGAGGTCGTGGTATCACCCGGGGAGCTCCTGCTTTGCGGCGAGGTGTTGGTCGAGGGAACGCTTCTACGCCGTCACGACCGAACCCTTCTCCTGGATTTCCTCGTCTTTTTGTTAAGGTGGAAGATCCTGATGTGCCGGACGAGGGGGGTTGTCGCCGCGCGCCCGCACCTCCGGGGATGCTCATCGTACCCGATCCGTCTGCCTACTTCCGGCACGTGACCCCTCAGCGAAACTTCACCTTTCCTGGGGCTCCTGACTTAGGGCCTCCTATACGCGTGTTCTCTGATGTGGTGTTGTTCTCTGGCAAGGATGACCTCAGCAAGCATCGTTGGGAACAAGTAAGGGCGATGGTTCTTGGCCTGGGACCTCCCTTGTCGGCTGAGAGTCTGATCTACCGAGGGTTGCAGCTCATCTTCTCTACAACCGTGCTGACCTTCCTGTGTTGGCAGGTCGGGGGCGAGGATTGTGGTCCTTGGTTTACTCCGTCCTGGCGTTGGACGAGGACTTCATGCTCATGGTTGAGCAACTGCTGACGGACAAGATTCATCGCGACCAAATGGTGATCAGTCTAGCTGAGGTTCGTTCCTTAGTTCAGATTGCTTTATTGATTCATCGGCGAGCCACCGTTTATGAGCGATGCCGTGTTCAAATACTTCGGATGCTCAATGACCTCTATGTAGCGGAGGGACCTGCTGGCCGCTTCATTGTTCAGACGATGATTGAAGAAGTCCGCGAGAACAGTTAAAGTGTGTATGAAACCGCATAATTGTGCCTTGTGTGCAAGTGAGAATAAACCGTCTTGATCAAAAGCTCGTGCTGTTTTGCTTCGACCTCTATTGGTCCTTGGGTTTGTAATTCACCTTGTATACGGGTTGGTGTTAATGTAATTTTTGTTTTTAGCAAGTCAACGTTGTCATGTTGTATATTAGTTGTGACTGAAAGCGCGTTATACTTTTTGCAAGCGGTTTTAAAGTTACTTAGAATGTGCTTGTGGCGTCTTTATGGAGGTTGCGCATATGTAACATTTGTTTGGTGGGCGCTATCGACGTTATATGTTCTGGCCCTTTATTGCTAGCTTGATATATTATTGCCATCGTTTGGCCTCGCTAATTTCCTTGTTCATTGCCGTCTGGGGAATGTTATTGTTTTTCGTTTTTAACATGCCGCATGGCGTTTTTTTTGGCTAATCCCCTTTGTTTTTTAATTCGCCGTCGGCTCAATTTTATTGTGCTTACTGCACTGGTATTTAAGAAGATGCCTTCTGGTCAGTTTAATTAGTCTTGTACTAATTTGTGTTTGGTGAGGATCTTATAATACTTGTAGTGCAAAGAAATCTAAAGAAAATGGCTACGCTATCGGTCCCTTACCCTCAGGACATCATGGCGCTAGTCCAAGAAATTGGCCGGCTGTCCAACGATTTGCAGTCTAAGACTCAACAGTTGCAAGCTAGATGGCTAGAGTATAGCTACCGCGGCATCTTGCCCGGTGGGCTCTCTGGATATACGGCTCTTACTGGTGTACCTAATGCCCCTAACTTCTCACTTGGGCCTGTAGTGCCGGCTATGTTGGATGGAGGAGCCACCAATGGTGAAACTAACGCGCCCAGCGGCGTGCCACGCACTACTAATCCTGGAGTCGGGCATTTGGCTAATGGCCACGTGAGCCCGGACCTGCCTAGCAATGTTATCAGTGCATCTGGTGCTAGTGTCGGACCTGCTGTCACCTCTACGCCGACGGCTTTGCCATCGTCTGATGCGTCCGTGACCCATGCCAAACCCCAGGCGGCTGGTCAGAACATGAATACTGCCCCTTTAGCCTCGTTGGAGGTTGCTACTGTGTCTACTGACCGATTTGAGGACACTAGTGCGACCACCGAGTCTGGTGAATTTATGCTTACCGGAGTACCCGGTAACTCGGGCCTTTCACGTGCTAAAAGTGCTAATCGCAAGAGGAAGACTGTTAAGACTAAGACGAGGGCGCCTAAGCCTCCTCGTGGCCGTGGCTTGGGTCCCACCCTTGCCCTAGGCGACGTGGCAATGGAGCCTGGGCTGGGGCCTGCGACTATGCCGCCTTCTCTATACCCTGCCGTTGTTCACGCTCAACCAGGAGAACAAATACACCCGCCGGCTGACCACCAGGGTTTGCGGCCCCCGCCTGTTGGGTGCAGGGCTCTACCAAAGTTACCCCCCAAGGTTCTGAGCACGAGACGGGCTTTGGGCTCGTTCGTGATTGATAGCCACTGCCCTATCAGTTTTCTCCATGACTTTAGACGGAACTCTGTGGAATTGAAAGCCACCATTCTCCGTAGGCTATCTACTCTGATATTGAGTGACCGCTGGCATGGTAACATCGTAGCCATATTGGAGGCCGTGTTCCATCCCCGGATTTACTTACTTATTGACTGGCGTGGGCAAGGCTCCAACTACACCAAGTCTCATGCTTCTGCTCGCAACATCAAGATGAACCCCGGCTTCTGTGATTTTATCATCGGGATTATCAATGAGTTGTATCCTGAGATAGTGAAGCAAATCCCAAAGGGCAGCTTTGATCGTGCTTTTACTGCGGCTATCAGCGGGCGACGACGTGAGGCTATGGACCAATTTAGCAAATTGCACGGCCTGTGGGGCTTATACGAACTTCTGGGCGGTTGCCTTGATGAGGATTGGGACCAGCTGTGTGCTCAGCTTGAGGCAACCCTCCATCACGTTCGCACGAACTTTCCTGATGCACTATTGTGAGTTGAAGACAACTGGTTTTGTGAATTTGTTTCATTTTTGTGTGGTTGAGGATAATGAATAAAAATTCTGCTGAACCCATGAATGGCCTTAATCTGCCTTACTCGTATTCGTTCTTTGTTTCCATTTTATTTGGGGACATCCTGTCTTTCGTGGATGTTAATGATTTTATCCGTTGTAGGGTTTGAGAATTTTCGGGTGTTAGATCTGCCATTGCTGCCGGCATTCTGACAGAAATATCTGATAACCTCATGGAAAATCTGTTTCTGGGGTGTTCTTGTGGCCTCGGTGGACCTGAATGGTCTCCCTGCTGGGCTGTGACTATTCTATTTCTCGACATACATGGGCTTGATATCAAATGTATTGTACTGCCTTGGTTGTCGTCCCTGCTACGGCATGGTGTTTGCCGCCTTCTGAGCGCTACAAATCTTTTGAACACCAAATACCCCAACCAGGACAACGTTACAGCTGCTATTATAGGTGTTGCTGCTGCTATTATCATATTTTTGACCCATTTCTTTATACCAGGGAACGGGTTTATTTCATTAAGGACTGTTTTCCCTGCTCCCGAGAGTGTTGTCCATAAGTCTGTTACTAACAATGAGTTGCCTATTGTTTTTGCGTCTTTCAAGTCGATAAAAATGTCTTGGTCGTATGACAAGTTTGCTGAGCTGTTGGCATGTTGCCTGTGATAGAAGCCTATTTTCCCAAATAATGCGTTAAGGGCTGTTGCCGTGCTTTTGTCGAATACTAGCAGTAAGTCCGTCGCTGGGTGCGAAGTGTGTGTTATGTGAGTCTGCGTGTCATCCGTGAGATTTGTGTCAAAGTATGGTCTTGAATTTGGACATATTCTGTGCGAGTCTGATGGCTTAATGTTAAAAGCGATAGTGTTCTGGTTTATAGGGAATATAAGTGGGTGTTCGAGGATACATAGCGAGATAGGAAGCTCTTTCGTGTCATTTGGCCAAGACGACGCAAACCCGTTTGGAGATATTACTGTGTTTGGGGTCTTTGGTGATTGGCAATTCCAATTTTTTGTCGTGAGCGTGAATTCAAAAGGTGCTATGGACGCCCTTGTGGCATCATTTGTGCACTGTAAGGGGTTGTCAACACATTCCTTGCTGACATACATGTATGACGTGTCTGAATGAGCTATAAAAGCGGTATCCGTAAGATACTGATTTCGAATGAAATGTTGCGAGATTTCGAACAACGTGGTATTGCTGGGGAAGAATTGAAAATGGCCTGTCTTATTGTTGCCTATAGTTTCATTCGACAGTAAAGAACATTCATGCCATCTTAGCTTAACCTTGTAGAGGGCCGTGAATTTCCAGGATTCCTTTGTAGGTGCTCTGATTGTTATTAGATAGTCATTCAAGCGTCGTTTTGAATTTACTGAGAACTCTTCCAAGTTTGGTGCTAAGGGGATAGATGTCCAATTACGGTCAATAGCTGAGAGTAAGGTATGTGTGAAGGACCTATCTGGTTTATGTAATTTTTCCTCGAATATGTTGCATACCGCCACAAGAGTTGTCAAGACTGTTCCAAATGACGTGTCTAGGTGATCTACTAAGTTTCTTAGATCTTGAATTTCGGCTGAGTGTAGCAGAAAAGTTGTAAGGATCGTGTTCTGCTCTACTTGTTGAGAGAGTCTCGACATGTTTTGGAATATAATATCGAATTGCTCCTCTAGCAGTGTGACTAATTCGTTGTGCTTTTTTCCTAAATCTCTCATTTGGGAGCCGATTTGTGAGAGGTATACTGCTAATGCTGTAAAAGCTGCTGTTCCTGCAAACGCGATGATGAAACGTTTTTTCCTTTTCACTTGAACGGACGGGTATTTTATTCTATTACTGAATGGTAGGGATATTAGCGAGGTGTGCTGAACGTGCGCTCTAGCTTTACAGTCCTGTTTAAAAGCTTCATCTTGTACCGTACATAAAAGTTGCCATACTAGCGGTCTATTTTCCTCTACCGTTGTGAGCAGGTCCAAGGAAACCGTCCAGATGTTCAAGTTTTTGAACTTATATTGTTTGTATAACCCTGAGTAGTTGTCTTTTAGCAAAATGTTACATTCTTGGTCCGATTTACACAAAAATATGCTTGTGTAGTTTTCTACTGTTGGAATAAATTTTTTCTACGAAAGATTTTGGCCAATCCAATTCAATCGGTAGGGAGGATGCATTCAAGAACCCAAGCAATCTTGTGATTTCTATTTCTGTCGGAAATGGTGGGTGATCTATGAACCTCTCTTCATGTGACCTACATGTATAAGATGGATCTTTTTGTGGGTCGGCTGAGTTTCGAAACATGTGCTTTGCCTCAAACAGGAACGTGTCGCATAGCAATAGCGTAGTATTGTGTGCTACAGCTAAGAACGATGCATAAGTGTCGTATTTTGGAGGGGCCGAAACTAGCGTCCACACCTGCTGTCTGGGTGGTATTTGCTTAACGAACTTTGGGTATTTTGCTAAGAGTAATGGTTCTGGGGCAAAATGCAGTTTTTCTGCCTTTGGGAATGTTATCTCGACATATTTCTTTTCATCGTCCCGGATCTTTTCAAATTTTAGTTTGAGGTTGCTCATGGCCCCTTGGATGCAAATCCAAATGAACCAAATCACTATCCAATTAACGAATTTCATTCTGTTGTTGCGTTAATCTTTGGTAGCGCGGTTCTTTCTGTGATGACATTTTTGGGGTCTTTTGGCCAGTGCTTCAGCTGCGTGACGTCACACGTTCTTGAGTGATGGGAACGTGTAGATTTCAGGGACACCGACAGGGAGTCTCTTTCGATGCTGTCAATTACATACGGGCCCTTATATTTTATACCTAGTGGTCCATCTCTTTGGGCATTTGTTATCTTCACTACTACTATATCCCCTGGTTTGAATTGCTTTCTGTAAGCCTTTCTTTCTGCGTTCCTGGTCTGCCTGTTTACGAGATCGCTGTCTCGTTTCTGTTTTAGTTGCTTTTTGATTTGTCTAGCCGCTCGTGGTGATAGTGGCTGGTCGATGTTGAGTAGTGTTAGGGGGATGGTGCCGTATTCCCATAATGTAACTCCTCTGGGGTGTAACCTGAGGAGTTGACGACTTTTGCGTTTGAGAAAGAGACTAAGTCCAAATGGGTGTCCCAATCGGCTGGTAAAGCTTGCGCGAGGCATTTTAGCGATGTCTTGACGTCGTCAATCGCCTTTTCCGCTCTTCCGTTTGCCTGAGGTCTATTCTGAGCCGTTTTTTCAAAGATGATTCCGTTCTCCTTGCAGAAATTTTCAAACACCTCTGAGGATGCTGCTCGTTCTCCGTCCATCCTTAAGCTATTAATTCTCGTTGTGTCCATGGTTTGTATTAAGCGAACCCCTTGAATAATTTCTTCGGGTGTTTTTGTTTTAATCGGAATCACCCTGATCATGGACGAAAAAAGGTCAATAATCACTAAGGCGTGGTTATTGCCTTGTTTGGTGGTGCCTAGGTTGGGAGCTAAGTCCATTGCGTAGTCGCATCTTGCGGAAATCGGATGGCGGAAAGTGCCATTTTCCGGGTTTGGTAGGTTAGAACGTTTGACAATGCAGCAAAGTGCGCATTGTTTGACATATCTGGTGACGATTTGTTTAAGGTCCGGATTATAATACGTCTTGTTTATTGTGTTTACTATTGCCGTTGGTGCTCTATGGTTCCCTAACGCTGTGAAGTGATGGAGATGAGTCAGCTGTTCTATCAGAATTTTTGGGATGTATGGTCTGTGCGTCTTCCCCGGTTTTCCCTTCAAACATAAAATACCTTTGGCGATTACAAACTTCTTTGTTTGTCCCTGACTATGACTTTTTAATGCGCTCCTAATTCTGGGGTCGTTCGTTTGACATTTTCGGAATTCCGCTGGCGATAAGCAGTTTTTGTGCGGGATAGAAGCTAGTATTTCTAACGTTGTGAAACGTTTTTCGTGGTCACAGTGCTCATTTTGCTCCTCATTTCTGCAGCATGAAGTCTCCGGATTTTCGACTGGTATGGTGTCGATTTCTTTGGATGAGTCGCCATAAAGTTTTGGTGGGTTTAAGCCCATTGAATTCAAAGAAAGCTTGTTGCCTGGTATGTACGCTGGTTCACTTGGGTTTAAGAGATGATTGACATCTGCGTTTCCTAGTATTTCGTCGTTTGGTGTTAATGAATTATCAAATGTGACATCTTTGTCCGTTATGATCACTGTGCAAAGCGGCATGTCTGTAGGTACTTCTGGCAGTGTTTCTTTTCCAACTTGATTTAGCCAGTCGTCAGGGTTCTTAGTGAATCTATTTGCCGATTTCAAAGTTTTTATATATTGCGTGACACTTGGGTCTGCTTCTATTTGCAAAGATGGCTTATCCGCCTGTACCGGTGTTCCGGCGTGTTCAGTACCTGGTCCTTTTGATTCTGGTAAACTTGGGGCTTTTGAAGCGTCGAACCCTTTTTGGACGCGGACTCTCGGCATCTTTATTTTTCTTTCCGCCTTTGGTGCTGCGATAAGTTGTTTTTGCTGGATTATTGCTGTACCTTTTGAAGCTGTTTTTCTGGCTGCTTTGACTGGAGAAGGAATTGGCTTCAAGTCATCTTTCAGCATGTCTCTTATATCCTCATGGGTGAAGGTCTTCCCTTTTAAGAAAAGTTTTTCTGTTAAATCAATAGCATGTTTCATCGAGATCCCTTTTTGCTCGTCCTTATTTTCCGCTGGCGATATTCTATTGTATCGAGACAGGTGGTCTGCTACTGCATTATATTCTCCTGGGATGTGTTTTAGCGTGAGCTGGAAGGAGGAAAGAAAGAATAATTTTCGTACCAGAGCTGGAGAGCTGTTTTTCGCTATACGAGTTAGAGCTATGCCTCTGGCGTCTGTGTAAATTAGGATATCCTCAGCGTATTTAAGGAAATACCCAAATGCTTCAAGTCCGTGCGTGATTGCTAGCATTTCTTTGTAAAAGATGTGTTGCGACTGTTCTGATTTTGAGAAAGATTTTGAGATGCATGATACCAACATTAGTTTGGAAGTCTCTGGGTGCGGTTGGAACACAAGAAACGAGCATGCTGTTTGTGACGCATCTGAGAAGCAGACGAACGGTCTTTTGTGGTCCGGACATGTAATTGTGCCATGTTGTTCTACTGCCTTTAAGAGATTGTTATAATCGTCTATTAGACTCTCTGTCCAAATTAGGCCTTTGTCTGGCTTTCGTGGTAAAGCTTCTTTATGCAAATTATAGGAACGCTCCGCGTATCGTGGGATTAAACGTCTGAAGAATGACAGAGAGCAAAGAAACGAAAGTAAACCTTTTCTTGTGCTTGGTCGTTTCATTGACAGATATCCTTGCACCCTTTTTTGCGGAATCGAAACAGTTTTCATTGCTGATGTTACGTTATATATGACGCCTAAGAACTCGATTTCTTGTTGTAGAATTTGCAATTTTTCTGGTTTTACCAGTAAGTTGTTTTCTGCTAGTGTTTGAAAAACTAATTCCAGCCAATTTATGTGTTCATCTGGCGTTTTTCCCCCTGCTACTAAAATATCGTCCATGAATATGATGCAGAAAGGAAGATCCCTAAAAATGTGTCTTAAAAAGTCGTTTAGATACGAAGCGCTAGAAGTCCAGCCTTGAGGGAGAGTCGTGTATGTGTACAGTTGTCTGTTCGGAGCTAAAAAGGTGAACAAATGTTGGTGTTCCTTTTTTATAGGAATGCTATGATATGCATTGCTAAGATCCAGTGTTGAAACGTAATTTGCTTTTGCAACTTTTGCCATGACCTCGTCTTGTGTAATGATGTCTGTTTGTCTTTGAATAGTCAGGTAATTCAATTGTCTCAGGTCACAAAGTAGTCGAAGGTCGTTCGATTTTGGTTTTTTGACAACTAAAAACTGCGAAATAATCCAAGCACGTTCTGTCGATTTTTTCATGACTCCGGCTTCGACCATTGCGTCGATCATTTTCATCGCTCTGCTTGTTTGCTCCTCTGGTACTGGCCGAAACGGTTGATATACCGGCTTTGTGATGGGTTTTGTTTCAACCTCAGCTTCGAAATTATCTGTGATGTTAAAGTGCAGTTTGTGCCTCTGAAATACTTTGCTATATTTCCTGAAGATGTTTATGAGTTTTGGTCTAAGCTGCTTTGGAACATGGTTAATATCCACTGCTTGAACTAATTCTTCCGCTGTTCTTTCAGGCTGCTGTTGTGGTTCAATGGTTTCCAAGCCTTTGTCTGAGGTCCCATCTGCTGGAATATCTGCTTTCCCCGTTGTTAGATATTCTTGCAACAAACGACGTCTTTCATTTTCATCTGTGATGTTGTGCAGATCCAGCTTCTTATAAAAAAGTCTCGTGACGTGTTTTTGACTAGGTGTCCAAACGTTGTTTGTGACATCTACTGCTGATATTTCCAGAGTGTTTCCCGACTTCGTAATATCCAAGGGCTGGATTATAGCTATGGCTGTGTGGAGATCTAATAATAATGGTTCTGTCGACTTATTGCTAACTGGAACGTGGATTATAGGTGAGTCATCTAGGATCGAATAAGCATCGAAGATTTTTACACTCCACGGAGCTTTAGGGTGTTTTGTAACCTGAACTACGTTGTTCGTCAGCGAAGCTCTTGCTTTTCTGTTCGAAATTCTCCCTTGCACCACCCTGGCTGACTTTGGGGGTATGATTATGGGCTCTGCTACCGTGATGATCGGATTTGTCATGTTCAATTTCTTACTAGATATGAAAGGTAATTTATGACAATCTGTTGTTAATTCCCCCAAAGTTGTTGTCGGTGGAAGTGCTGTTGCCTCCTTCTTCCTTAAGGAATAGTACGCGAACTTTCCGTCTGTGTATACTTCGTGCTTTTTTATGATATCGTTTCCTAGAATTATTTCGTGTGCCAGATTTTGTATCACGTAGAAATTGTGTCGGATCGTTATTGGCAGTCCAGATTGCGATTTCAGCGTGAGATATAGCCATATTTTCCCTGCTACCAATTGTTTCGACTTGTTCGCCGCTTCTAATACCGCGTTTGATTGTTCTAAAAACAGCGGTTTTTGTTTCGCCAGTTTCGTTATCAGATTTAAATTTACACAACTGGCGCTTGCTCCTGAATCTCGGAGGCTGTAAGTTTCGTAGGAAATTGCTTTTGTGCAAGTCCCCCCAGTTTCTGATAATGAAACATGAGACGCGAAGTAATCTGTGCCTTCCTCGGAAAATGAAGTGCAAGCTATTGGAATTTTTTCCTTTATCTTTCTGTTGATTTCCTCTTCTTCCGCCGTTAGACACGGCTTTTGACGAGATTTGTGAGGACATGTTCGGGGGTTTACAAATGTGGGCCCGGTCACCCCGTTGAGACTCAGGTCCGAGGAAAACTTGAAACCGATTCATCCCTAGTTCTCTTCCTACTCTGAGACCTATCAGTCATTGGCGTGGCTGGTCTACTATCAAACTGCTGTGCTGGTGAGCTTGGCCTCGACTCAAATTGAATCTTTTGGCTATCTCTGTGCTGTCTCTCCTGACCCTGACTCCTACCTCGGCTATCGTTGCTGTAGTCGCGTCTGGGTCGTTGGTCTCGTGTACTTTGTCTACGTTGAGAGTCTCCATTATATCGTCTCGAACTGTCTCTGGTTTGTGCCCTGTCGTTGTGTCTTTGATAATCTTTTCCACTGTCGTGTCTACGTCTTTGTGCTCTGTCATCCTCTTGCGTACGTCCAGTTGGAGAGTAGCCTCTATTTGGGGAGGTTTGCTGGCGATAACTTCTGTCTTGATGTTGCTGTTGTTGTTGTTGCTGTCCGCCGAACCATTGGTCGTGCGGCACGTAGAACCTTGGTGGTGAGTATGAGCGAGTCTGGTGAGTCTGAGCATATGGTTGTATTTGCGGCTGTTGTCGAATTTGCTGGTATAAGTTCTGGTAACCATGAGCTGGGCTAGGTCCTGGGACTTGTTGGTAAACTGGATGTGGCATCTGCACATATTGCACCCCGTCGATCGTACGGAAAAAAGGTCCTAGGGGAACTTTCTCGGGTAAGACTGGTTTTAAGTGCGTTTCCTTGGGTCTGGTCGACTGTCTTTCGTCTGGTCTTTCCCTTTCTCTTCTGTCTCTGTCGTAGCGGTCTCGGCGCGACCTATTGTCTTCATTCCTCCTCTGATATGATGGTCTGTCATTGTATTTGTCGCTGCTCCTTTGTTTGTCCGTGGTTCTGTACCTGGGGCTTAGTGAACGTGTTGGTGAGCTGAAACCTACAGAACTATCTGAGTGTTGGCTTGGGGATCTTGAACCGTCGTTTAGCTTCATATGCTTGATTCCTGAGGAGGCAACGTCGATGATGTTAGCGGAAGCTAGTGGGGTGTTGGAGTGCACGAACCCCATCAGTGCCTCTCTTTGGTCTGCACGCATCGCGATGGCTGCTGGATCGGGTGCTCGACCTCTGTGACGATCTTGCCGTAGCTTTTCTGCTAGCCACGTTTGCAACTGAGGTGCTATTAGATCCTTTAGAATGGACAGAGCCTTTTTCCTTTTAAATTGCGCCTGTTCTTCTGGCGGTTGGCGGGTTGCTAGCAGATCAATATGGTGTTGGTATCTCGTCAGGGCTAGCGACAGTTTTTCGTTATTGTGTCTTACTGGGTTATCCAGGGCTTGTGTCCTTATGGCTATCAGTGTGTCACTAAAGTGTTTACTCATAAGTGTTGCTAGTTGCTTTGGAGACTTTGCTTTATCTACTAAGTGTTTCAAGCTGTCCCCTAGAGGGGCTGGTACTACTAAAGGTGTTAACTGTTTGAAACCCTTAAATGACAGGTCTTCCGCCTTTGCATAATGAATCAGGACTTTCCAAATTTGATGCGGGTCTTTTGTTTGGTTAATCAACGGCGCAATTTGGGAGATAGTTTTGAAATTTGGTGTGTCATTTGTCCCATTTGGCGGTGGTGCAAATTGGTCCGTTATTCCTTCTGAGTACTCCTGTAGATATTGCAAATATCTCCAGCCGAAGTAGTAGGCTCCTCGCACCAGTGCTATTTCACGCTTTGGTGTGTCGCGATCTTTGTGCATTATCTGGTATTGCGAATCCAAATATCTGATGGCCGTTCTGATTATGTTCGTGTGGTCTTCTTGTGATCGTTCATCTCCGTGATTGATTACTCTCAAAAGGTCTAGCGCTTCACGAACCGTCCCCTGATATCTTGCCTTTTTTGGATTCATTTTCTCTGGCTTGAAATGTTTAATTCGGGATCTTTCTGTTGCGTATATCTCCGGCCATGATTTTCCTAGTTTTGTTTCTTCTAGAAGTTGCGCGTCTTCGAGAATATAAGGTGTTTCCAGGTTGTGGAACGTTTTCAGATGTTCTAAGATGTTTGGGGGTGTTTTCCTCCTCTTAGTCTTGTTCTTGCGCTTGAGCACCTTTACTCTCTTGTTTTTCATCTTAGGCTCTACCTCCAATGATGTTGAGGAAAACGTTGTTGAGTCGGAGTCTGATGATGTTTCCGATGATGAGCTGGACGATGAGGAAGACGGGGATGATGAAGGGGAAGGTGAAGAATCTGAATTGGATGTTGACCGTTGCCTTCTTCTGCGTTCTCTTCTTCTGTGTTTTGGATCTTCTTGTTTTCTATGCTTTTTAGACTTATGCGAATTTCGCTTTTGATTTCGCTCATACTCTGCTATTGTCCTCAAGACGTCCTTCATGTCGTCCTTTTGCTTTTTCTTGCTGGGCCGTTGACTTTCTTTTCTCTGCTCTGTTTTCTTGCTACGTGGGTTCACGTGTCTTTCTATTACCCCTTTTAACGAGATCTTGAAGTCAAAAGTTTGTGCTTCTGTTTGCTGGACTTGGTCTAGAAAATCTGGTGTTTGTTGGAAAAAGAAAAACGCGGATTCCAGAGATGCTAGCCAGTAATCTGAAGTATCCTCTACTATGCTTTCGTACTCTGTACAAACCTGGAACAATTCTGGCAGCATGAATTTTGGGGTAAAGCGAAACTCGGCTGACCCTTGATTGTCTGATTTCGTTGGGTGATCCCAATGTAAGCCATTTGTTACATACTCCGAACTGCTCGCCTCTGGGCTTATCAAAGAACAGAAATGGTGGGCACTTTCGTATTGTGTTATTGGAAAAGGGTCTAGGTTGCCTGTGTTTCCCTTTGCCCATGTCAATAGTTGTTTTAGCAGGCAACATGAACGTGCTGAGAGCGTTACAGGGTCTGTCGTTGTGCCGTCGAAATGAGCCATTATTTCTCGTTCCTGCGCTGCTAGTGACGATAGGGCAAATGCCGCTACGGCTTTGAAAGGGAACTCCCCGAATACACATGGCCTGCCTTTCTCTTTGCAAATGTACAGACTTATCGCCAACAGCCGGCAGTGTATCCTTTGCCGCCGATAGTATAGCGCTGTGTCTACTAGGTAGGGCACATATTTTTCTTTGAGGCATACTTCTGCCGTCAAATCTGATTTTTCTAAAGCCCGGGGAAAACCTAACCTATAGTAGTGTGTTTGCCTGATCAATAGTCTAATGACTTCACATATGCATTCATACCCACTCGCTAACACCGTCAAGCGATGTAGGAATTCTTCGTCTTCTGACAAATCGTCTTCGCCTCCTGGTGATATCTGGAGTTCGTTTCTTCCTGGGCGATCATATGAGATAATTGGTTTTCCGCTATTCTGAGGTGGGTCTTCAGGCACATGAGTGTTGTTAGATTTTTCGATGTCTTCGATTGTGTTGGCGAGTTTAATTGCAGATTGTGTGTCTGAATTGTTCTGGTGATGTCCGCAATGAGAGTCGTGCACCAACTGTCCATTGTCACCCTTTCTGTTGTTGGTGATGTTAGAGGTGTGTCCGTGCACTGCCATCTGGCCACCTTGTGTACCAGTTCTGAGAGGTCCTGGTGCTCGTTGTCTGATGGCCAGGCAATTTCCGGTGGCGGCGTTGCTGGAGAAGGCAGGGATGACGATGTCGTCGTTAAAGATGTTTGGTTTTGGTGTTGAACTCTGTGTTGTTTTTGTCTCTTCCGAGTGAAGATATTTTTGGTTCTCGTTACTAGCATTGATATGGACCATTGCCTGTGTGTTGATGACCCTCTTGATGTGTTGGTCCTTTGGCTGTCCCTCAAAGAGCAGTTTCTGGACCGGATTTTCCAGCCTTGGTGGGGTGGTGACTGGCTGGAAATGGAAGGAAAATTCTCCGTGTTTGCTTCTTTCTCTACTGGTGTGGAGGTGTGAAGGGGCCGCATTTCCAAACTGTCTAACGATGCTATCGAGCTTTGAAGGTCTAAGTGCATTGGTCTCGGGGACTTTTGCATTGCTCCCAGGTCTTGCTGTGTAGTCTGCGTCTGTCTGTGCTTTTCGTCTTTTGTCGGGATGTCGAGAGACGGGTTTATGCAACCAATTTCTTGAACTGGCTTCAGACTTCCGGCTGTGCTTTGTGTAGGGCTGCGACGGCGGAGGCTTGCGTTTTTGGGGAACATTTGATGGTCTATATTGCTTTTGGGGCAATCGTCTGCCGATTTCAATTCTAGTATTTTCGGATGAGGAAGAGGGAGAAACTGGGGATGTTGTTGGGGTGTCGCTGGGCTCTGTAAGTTCGTAGGGGTTGTTGTCGGGGATTGTGTTTGCTTCAACTCCGATATTAGTTGATCCAGAGCTCCTGCTCTCGCTAGGTTTGTTACAGACTGAGTCAGGGGCAGACAAGACTGTTGTCTCGGACTTTTGCTCGTCATTATTATAAAATGAAGTCAAGAAAGTTTGGGACTGCTGCTGAGTGGAATTACTTAAATCCTGAGTGACTGATCCTAGTGTTTCTTCTTGAGACATAATTGTCGATGTATCTGCATAAAAGTATACCCATTATCTTTCCTTCCTGAAATTATCAGTTACGATGAGAAGAGGTTATAAGTCGAAATCAGAATTCTTACTCTCTTGTCTTGCGATGCTGGCTTTATGTCTGAATCTGGAACTAGCATTCTATCTGCTGATCGCCCCCTTTCTGTCAGATTCCAGTGCCATATGCCGATTCTCAGAGCTTGTTTTAGCCTTAGGGTCGCCGGGCAATCCCATTTTGCTGGCTTTAACTCGGTCGGGCATTGAATTAGCGAGTTATTTAGCTTCGACACGCTCGCGCAAGTTTTCGTGTCATTACATTGGAGAGCTGCCTTCTTCAGAATATCTGTGGCCTTTGTTATGATATGATTTTCCTGATCACAATATATGAATGGCGTAACCCCCCTGGCGCTATTACATAATTTTGTCCATTCACGTTGGTATGCCAGTTTGTATTGGTACCTTACTTCTTTTTGCTCAAAAGTTTCAGAGAACCTATTAGAAAGGATTATATGTCGCACCTTTAAATATTTTGCTAAATGCAATTTTGCCGCTTTGTCCAGGTCCTCCTGCTTAGACAAGCGACATTGGTAAAGGGGTTTATATAGTTGTTGCTTTCTCTTAATCACTCTCCGTCTTAAGTGTCTCTCTTTTCTTTGACGGCTGCTATTTGAAATTTTGTGACAGATTACTTGCTGTCTCTCAACCCCATATTCTTTAGCATCGCAGCCGGTGACCTGGTTTGCATATTCGGCATTCCTGACTGCCATTATAGCGCTTGGCGTCGGAGACACCTGGCGACTTCCAGTATCTAAGATGTTATCTAGGAAATCTGATAAGAACGTGTTTTGGCTAATTATCCGATCTATTACGGCTGACTGTTCCTTTCCCGAGATGCAATCGACCTCGCCCGATGTTATCGCGGACATGACGACTAATATATCATTCATAAGAACATTGAAACAACCTTTCACACACGAAAACGATAGAACGCAACAGGAAATAAGGAACAACAAACCTTTTGCAGAATTTGAAAACATTTTGTATAATGAAACGACGACGGTCGCGCGCGGGCATGCAACAGAAACTCGAACACATAGCATCTTTTTGCGCTCCATGTTAACATGGTTTATTTCCATATCCAATTGTGGTGTATTTATTTTCAGCACAACCGGAATCTGGTGACTGTGGTCTTTATTTTTCTGCATATTTATGCCTTTATTTGCGATGAACTATTTGAAACATCTGGTTGTCGAGTCATGATATAATACGTTCGATGTGACATATTTGTATTCTTATGAGATTTTGTGTATGATCTTTCCTTGAACCTCTCGGTATCTTCTTTGGGCTTCTGTGCTCTGGGCTTGTCAGTCTTCTTCACTTTATTTAATCTTCGTGATTCTTTATTTGCGAAATCTATTTGTGTTATGTTTTGTATACAATTCTGTATATGTTCTTCGATTAAAATCTTATTTTGTGATTGGCCTACCATATAGCATATAATATTTCTCTTACCGCCTGTGTTGTTTCTATTTGATAATGTCAGCACCGTCGCGCGCCAATGATCCAAGGTCGTGTGTAGCGTGTACAAATATAACACTATCAATATTATATTATGTATCCACATGACTTCGGTCCTATTCTTGCTTGCTTTATTTATTCTTCTATGGGCTCCTTTCTTGTGGGGGAAATAGTATGAGACGTGACAGGTGTTTGATTTGTTTCGGTACATGGGCATAATCTATCAGTAAGGCACAATTCAGCGAGTTCGAAAAGCGGGTGAGGGACGGCTACTATTGTTCTCTGAGGAAGACAAAAATGATCATATACGAACCTTTCTAGTTTGCTAACATTTGCAGAGAATACCGCTGTCCGCAGAGCTAATTTATATCGTTCCACTATTACGCAGTTACCTTCCATTGCTTCCCCTTTTTCTGGAATCTCAAAAAACTGTAAGCATCTTTGACTTCTTGCTGGGTGCAACAAGTCGATGTGATATTTCTCATGAAACCTTTCAACCAAATACCTTTGCGTGATCGCGAGAGCTTGGTTTTGGCACAATCGCTCTTCATGGGGTCTTATCATGTCTTCGTTGTGTAACTCTCGGTAGACACACGAAACGACTTTCTTCATAGCTTGCCTATAATCTTCCCTAGCTGCTTCCGCTTTTTCTTCAAACTGTGGAATCCTTGAATTGTCCAAACTCATGCTAACTGGATATTCTGTGATTGTGGCTAAGCCTTCGGGGATGGGAACTAAGAAATGGGTAAACATATCGATGGAGCGAGACCTATAAGTTGTAGATGATTGTATCTTCAATGTCTTTGACATCGAGGATGCGATATGTGTCAAGCATTGCGTGGTTGTCCAGGAAGACGTATTCGCGTCTTCTTGGAAACACACCTGTGTCTTGGAAATGATAAATAATAGCTTTTGCGTTTTCTACAAATACCCTTATCCTTAGATGTTGGGCGTATCTTGCACCCATTTGGTTCTGTCTATGCTCTAGCATTTTTGGATGAAATGAAAGAAGTTCGCAGTTGTCTGCCTCTGGGTCATCTACAACATTGTTCTCGGATTGCTCCACCCTCAAGATGCTCTCAAGACAGGCTAACATGTAGGCGTAGTGCTCTTTTTCTGTGGTAAAATCCATCCTGGGTTCCAATCCCCAAGCGCCTTTCAAAACGCTCGTTAATTTATCCTTGAAGTAATTCAACCTGACCTTAGCATCATCTGTCAATTCGGTCTCCAAAGTTAAAGCGATAGTTATCTGCCTCATATAAACTAGACTTTTAACTTGCGCCATGTTATGACTTGATTTTTCCTTCACAACTCTGTTTTACCCGTAGCTTGAATCTAGGAAGTTTACATACCGTCGCTCTGCAGGCATCCTGCCATTTATTTGGTAATATTCAATTTGTCTTTTTGCGTTGTCTACGAACATCTCTATTCTCACCCTTTGGGCGCTTTGCAACGAGGCTTTTGATTGCCCTACTGTCGGGTCTGGGAGGAAAGCTTCTAGAATGCATGTCCGCTTCTGCGCCCCAACCCTGTGAAACAAATTTCCTTTGCGGAATGGGCTTGCCTCCAGTGCGTCCCTTAAACTTCTGTTTGCCTTGTAATAGAGCCGTTTTTCCTGTTTAAAGTCCACCCACGCGTTATCATCTTCCGTACTTAAAACCAGCCTCTCTAAAAGACCCGCCAACTTATCTAGTTTTCTTCCCCCTTTTATTGTAAGGATCTGAAGGTCTTCCAAACGTGCTCTCAACATATCTACGGAATCTAGTGCGTAGCCCCCTTTTATATGTCTTTTTATGTCCAATTCTAGAGTTAGAGCACCCTTACGCTGCCGTTCCTGTTCTCGACGGAAATCCTCTTCCTCCAAGAACGTTCTCCATTCTGACTTTGACCTGTAAACTGTTATGACCAAACCCAACTCTTGCCGAAATACCTTCCATACTGTGTTTTCTACGTCTTTCCAAGACAACTTATCTAGTCCTGCGCCTATTTCTGGGATGCAAATATGAGAAACTCCGTGACTTTCCGCATGCGACCTCATCTCTTCCAAGCTGCGTTCTAGCGATCTCAAAGTTGGCTTTTGGAAATACTTTTCCTTAGTTATCAAGTAGTAAATAAAAGACCCGTTCTGCAATCTTATTACGGCCATGCTCGTCCCTGCCGAGGCTTGTGCTTTAATATAAGGAATGTTTCCAAATTTCTCGCTGAATTGTCGCGCTATCCCTCTGTGCATTGATGCGTCTCGGCTTATACAGTGCGCCAGGGAAGCTGTAGGCTCGGAGTTGAAGAGATTTCCTCGCCTTTTTTCAATTGAAAACGGAAATTTACCCTTTCTTTGCATTGTTCTTAAAGAAAAGATGCGGTCGGTGCATTTTTGATAATCTCAATTATTCTTGCCACAATGTCCTCGTAGTCAGATGTTGACTCATCTTCAAGCTCCAGTTGTTTTGCGATCAAGACTAGAGGATGATCTGGACATTCATTTGAGAGAATGATGTCTGCTCTCTTGTGCAGCATTATTTTTACGTAAAACCTTTGGGCGTTATAAATGAGAACTGCTGTTCTTAACAATTGCCGGATCCGATAGAGTTTCTCAGAAGGTGTTTTGCTATATGCTGAGAAAGGCAACACGATCTCGTCTATGATCGGAACTGTGTCGTCTGAGTTTGGCTCCCCCCATTTATCCTTTACGAATTCTTTTAGCTTCGTACTGAACCTTTTGGTTGCTCCCCTCGCCATTTCGATTTCATGTTCAAACCTTATCATAGGGATTGCACCAAACGCGCTATTTAGAAGCCTGTGGGCAGTGAAACGAAGAGTGCCAAACACCAAACGGTATTTCGGCGGAGGTTTTTCAACATCGCTCAACGAACTATGATCAGGTGTTAACCGTAAACTACTGCGGATTAACAGGCGATTTGTTTCGTCCTCCAACAGTTGATTATGGTCACCTTGATTTGCTGTCGACATTACTGCGTAGTATTTTCAAAATAATGAAACGTATTGGCTATGTGGGTTTCCAAAATATTTTTCCAGTTAACCTCCCTATACTCTCTACTTAACAAGTTCGTCATATTTTCCCCTAGAAGAACAGGCCTAGTATCCGGTACATATCTCAATACCAGATTTTTTGCATGATGAACCATTGCTGTATCTAAAAAATGTTTGCAGCTAGCAAAGAAAAAGGTCAGTCTAAGTAATTGGCTAATTTTTTTCTGTTCTCTCCCCCTGGCCATCTCGGGTAATTCGACCGGTGACAGAAGCCTGTGATAAATCACTGGGTCTGTCGTTACTGAATTTGCTGCTAAGCGGGGAATGATATTCTTCACCAAAGATTGCAAATGTGACTCAATTTGGCCAAACATTGCTGTTTCTCGTTGGTGAGGAATATAAGGTCCATCGCCTAGTGCACTATTTACTAATGAAGTCAAAGCTTCATTTATGCTCTGTAGCTGTGGACTATCTTGCATTTGATCTCTTTCTGACTCCCGGATCTGCAGCATTTGCCGTTCCGAAAGATTCAAAACGAAGATTTGCCTTAGCTTGGCTTTTTGTTCCATTGAAGGTTCTAGACTCCTCTCCATGTTTACTGATCTTCCCCACGTTTCGGTCTTTCAGCTTCTTTAGTTGGCGAGAATATCTCCCCACATTGCTGCCTGGATTGTACCATTGGTCCCCCGGCATAAATCTATGTCTTGCCCCGTACTCTAATGGGCGACGACCACTTAGGGTGGTGTGCCAGCCCTATCTTATTATGATATTCTAATGCTTCCGGCAAGACGTAAGTAAGCAAGCCTTGATGGACTGGGAGTCTCCCGTGAGAAGTTACGAAATGATCAAATATTAGGATGTTCCGTACACAACAGGCCAAACGTACTGCTTGTTGCCAAACATGAAATCTCGGGTCAGAACCCGTTACTTCTCCTGGGATGGCGTAAAGTTGGAGCGAAGGCAACCATGTTTGCTGGTTTAGATCTGTAGTAGGTAGTGAAGCTACATACTCGTCTGAGTACCACAAGAACGCTTGGGACAATTCGTCCAATGCTTGTCGTTCTTCTGCCACGGAAATGGGCGGTACACTACCCGAAGCGCTGTTGAAAACTTTGTAGAAACTTCTCGTATAAATGGTGTTTGCCACCTTTCGTTTTGCTTCTATTCTCGGCATTCGAATGGTTGTACGCTAGCATGCTCGGCAGCGGATCAAAAGATAATTGGATAAAAGTCATATTTTCTTGCCCACTGTTTCTTGGATTCATTTTTACGAAGACTCTGACTTACTACTTTCCTCCTCTTTAGGTATTCCTGATATTCGCTTAAAGATAATCGCTTAGAAGATCGATCTCATCTGATAAACTATTCTTCTCCGCCCCCTGTTCGACTTCCACCATTACCTGGCCTCCTACCTTTTTCTCAATGCCAAGCCCTTGTTCTGACTTCTCCGAGCTGGACACACATTCAACAGGATCTGCCTTCGAAGGCCCCTCTTCTGGTATGTCCATGATTGATTTATTTTTGCTCCGGCTCATTTGGAGTCGGAGACCCTTGTTCGCTTGTGGAATTTGAAGTATTTTGGCTTTTCTGCCTCTTAATCTCCCGCTGTTGAAATAGACGTTTGCTTACCAAGCGAACTAGGGGATCTAATTTCTTAAACTGCTCTGACGGCCAGCAATTTTGTGAAAAATGAACCGTTGCACAGGAGTGTCCTAATTTCTTCATATTCTTTAGGAAGACTGCAAATCTGATTGCTTGCTGTAATTTGGCAATATCGTCGTTTTTTGCTTTGCTGATCGCAATTTCGAGGAATAATAAAGAATGTTTGCTTGCCCAGTTTTTTGGATTGCTCCTGATAAAAAGTGTCCAGATCCTGTTGCGGTGTCAGACTCGCTATATCCCAAGCTAACTCTTCCAGTACCTTCTTAGTCTCTGCGAACCACTGCATCTCTATTGTTCTGTGAATAAACGGAGCTTCTCCTTTGATAGATAACCACAAAAGTTTTGCCCATGACAAAAACCAAACACGCTTTTCCTTCTGCTTTAATTTCAAGACTTCTGGAACGAAAGGAGACGTAAGCAGAGATGGAAGGGGGAATAGCTTCCCATTTAAGCCCAGATATTCAAGTATCTCCGATATTGTTGCTTTTTCGAAATCTGTAGTCATTTTTGCCAAAATTAAGTTGCTTTTCTAGATGAAATATGTATCCAGGAAATGAATTGCAGTGTTAAACGCCGACATCAAGAGATATTGAAAGTGAGAAGTCCCTCTGTCCCCGGGGGTATTTATCCAGCCAATCCGTTATATGAATCGCGATCATAATCTTGACTTTCAGCATTGACCATAGTAATCTTCTTCCTGTCTGACTATAGTCGTGTTGAGCCTGCGTAAGTGGCATGCCAAATAGCATAAATGCGGGGTTTTTTACGTAGGAGATGGCAGTGATTACATGTGGGGAACGGGCTTTGACTTGAATCGCATAGATGCGAGTATAGCTTATTTTCGTCCACTTTTTTCTAGATCCATCAACTGATTTCCTGTGAAAATTTGATTGAGTCTTTCGATAGGTAAAGAGGCACGCCTCATATTATTTCTGTGGACTCGAAGAAGCGCATTCAACATCGCCCTTTCATTTGTGCGATTTACGATACTTTCACAAATCTCTAGGATTACATAAGCTGAATTCAGAAAATCTCTGGACGAGCTATGGGGGTTAATAAGCTGCCAATCTCCGTAATTGTAAGCTTGCAAAGTAGCGAGCTTTGAATCGAGCAATTCCATGGTAAGTCGACGGTGTATTCTAATATATGCTGATGGTGCTGAATACATGGCTCTTCTCAAGCGAACTATTTCCTCCTGGCACTTACCTTGTGCGACTTGATCAGGTGTTTGAGACGACATCTTCCTTCTTTCTTGTGCTTCTACTATTGCAGACTGTAGTTTTCTTCTCCGATCTCATGACCCCCGAAAGGTTCTTCTCCTCTTGACCCGTCGATGCTGGAGTTCGAGGAATCAGTTGGCGGGACACCGGGTTCCGAAGACCAAGAATCCAACAAAGCGATGCCTCCGAAGGTGTAGACGCCGGTGAGGTGGATGCCGAGGCCTCTGGAGTCGGAGATGGTGGCGATGAGGGTCTCTGGGTTGTTGGGGATGGCCTTTGCCTGCCACTTAGTTCGGGTGCCGAAGCGTTACTCTGTGGCCATCCTTGGCGTTGTTTGTGACATATCGAGGTAATCTCTCCTTCGCTTTCTTCACTCTCGGTGTCGTCAGCCGCTTGCCTCGCGATGCTAGCCAGCAGTTGCCTTGTTCGCGGCGTTACTGTGATCCCCTCCATGTACTCCCGGAACCCCGCCGTATGAAGTCGGTTCAGGTTGTTCCGTCTCAACAGCTCCGTTAATCTAATCAGTTCCTTCCTTACTGCCGCATATGCTTGTTGTTCGCTTCGTTCCACAATTCTTGCCTCTACTTCTTTTAGCCATTGGTCGTGGAAAGAGGCCCCCGAATGTAGGTCTCCTTGGTGTCGTCCGTTGGTGGTCGTAAGGTCGACGAAGTCCGACGTGCTTACAGATGCGATGCCACCATGCTCTTAGCCTGTCCCCGATGTTCCTTAGAGCGGGCATATTTGGTGTCCAGGAACGTCTTCTCGGCATGTTACCAAGATCGGTTAATGAGCTGGAGAACCCTGAATGAAGGATTGGTCTGCCCGAAGACAAACTCAAAAGGGTGTGGGCGACGGAGCCCTGAGAGGTGCGGGACAGGCCCGAGGATGAGAAAGCGTTCGGGACCGCAGGCCTGGAACATGCCGTGAGCTTGCGGTCTTACTAGTTGCAGAACCACCATGGTGGACTGAGAAGCAGGATTAAACCCGTAGGGACCGCGAGGGCCGACTCGTGTTGTACGTTTGCTTCATTACGTGACCATCTTGTCTGCTGCCCACGTAAACTGATGAAAAATAAAAAGAATTTCGGAAGTAGAAAATCTCGCGATGTTTCCACTTGGACCGATATTCTTCGAATGTCTGTTTGACTTTTCTCCGGCTTGGGGAACTCTTTCCCCGTTTCTAGCCACGCATAGTTGCCCTGCTCTCCTTCTCTTGCCGTTGTTTGGCTGCCGCCTTTTTTCCCTCTTTTTCTCTCCTCCCAGGTAACGTCACCTGGAGGGGCGCGTAACTGATGCGATATCATGCCACGTCGGAACTCCATCTCAACTCCTCATTGGTTGATTTTCCTTTTTTCGATCTCTACTTGATTCGTCTGTCTGTGGCTTACACGCCGCTTGCTAGAGGGTGTTTCGTCATTGGGAGGAGAGCGCTATGTTTTTAGAAAGGTGATGATTTAGAGAAAATATTACAGGCCGTAGCGGCCACACCCCTGCACCTTTCGCCCCCCGCTTTGCGGCTTCTTTTGTACTCAAAACACTTGTGTTATAATATTTTTGTTTGGCTTCACGCCCTCAACCTGTTTGTCGAGAATATTCTCCTTTTAGTTCGATGGTAGCTGCAAACTCGTCGAACTATTATTCAGAAACGTGTATTTGTTAATTTAGGGTGTTGCTGTGGCGCTCATATTTTATTTTAGGTGTTTTTATACCACATTGAAATATCCTTTACGGCTAATCTAGTCGCTGCTATTCCTCTTATCATTCTGATTTCCGAGATGTTTTTCTAGAAACGAAGATTTGTTTAATGAGCTAAATGATAAGTTCCCGAGGGTGGGCTTCTTTTTTCCATTTTTTTTTTTTGAAGCAACTGACGTATTTCCTATATAAAAAACGCTTGCTCTGCCCGGCTAAACAAGTACTACTACTGGAGTGTAGTTCGAAGTCTCAATTTTCTCGTTTCGGGTTAACTAGGAAGCTCTTTTTGGTGTCTGATCATGTTTTTGGTGGGGGTGAAATTTTTCTTTTTACGAACTCTGTTCGACTAAAGTGCGTCAGGAGCAGTTCTCAACTCGACTTCGATGGGCATAAGAAACTCGGTGTTGATTGTATAAAGACTAAACAGACTAGCTCTCTGTCCCAATGGAGGTCGTGACCGAGGCTGCATTAGCCGACCTCCAAGAGGTTCTCGAGGCGCAGGAAGAATACGCCAGCCTCGAGGAGGGAACCGCTTTCAATGACTCTCTTCCCATCCTGAACTGTGAAGACTTGGAGCAGTGCCTTGGAATTAACGCTATCACTCAAACGTCTTTCTGGCAGGAGCTAGAAAGGCTTCCTCGCGCAAACTCTTCGGCGGACATGTTCGATGTCAACACCTGGTTCGGTTTCCCGCAGGTCGTCAGGCAAGCAGAGGAAACTGTGCTGGACAGCGCTAGTTGTCCTCTAGCCCTATTCGGGCTTGCTTGCTGGAAGCGAATGCTCCGCGAGGAGATTTTCTGGGAGTGGTTACTAACCTAGTTGGTTTGGGTTTGTTTGTTAATATTTACATGTATTTTGAGGTGTTTAGATGTGTTTCTCTCTTTGTTTTAGGTCCTCTCCGGCCTCAATCGTTTCGTTGCTAGTTCAGTGACCTAGCTCCCCCTCTTTTTTGGAGTTGGCTTGTTAACCCGGGGTTCAATGGACTATGAAGGCTCAATTCAATCTTTTTTCTTTTCCTTTTTGACATCGTACGTGAGGGTGTTATTTTGGGTGTGTGCTTCTTGTGAGATATCCCCTATTTTCCAATTATTTCTTTTATTTTTCTCTCGGTGATGTCGCTTTCATTTTTACATCCTATTGGAAGTCGTGAATCGAGGTCCAAAGTCCACAATAAACGAGTTAAATATGTTGCTTCTCCGTTATTAGATCTTTTTGTTTTTATTTTATCTGATCGTCGCGAGAGTGCTAGGGGTTTGGAGCTTAGTACACACGCCGTACAAAAGAACAAAATTTTTGAGCTCATTAGAGAGATGATATCTTATCTCTGTTTGATGGGGTATCAAATTGATGTATCGAGGGCCATTTATTTCACTCCCCTATCCTAAAACACCTTAAAATAGCAGACTTATGTGTCGCCTGATGTTTTATCGCCGTCTTTTACCAGACCTTTATCACCTGTGTGGACATATTCGGTGCTATGCTGATGTCGTTATGGCGCTTTGACGTCGTGGTGTCACTTATTTTTATGAAAGAAGGTTTGTCTGACTATGTTTCTACCTAAGTGGTCCTTTTATCACTTATTGCGCGTGTTTATTTTTAAAAAAAATATTTTTATAATATGATCCTGTCTATGTGGCGCTCATATCGCCTAATTTCGCTTATTATGTTCAAGAAGAATTTTTGTGCTATTCTTGCCTGTGTGGCGCTCATGTTGCATACTACTCGTATATTTCTGTGCAAAGAAGGTTGTTTTGTGATGTTCGTTGTAGAAATTATTTCTACTAAGTATTTTCCCTTTCCAGAAAATTACTTTGTTTGGATTGACAACATTTTAGACTTCAGCACGAGATTCCAAGGGACTGTTATAAATTGCTGTTTCCGACCTATGTTTGGACTTGGTCACCATTGGTTGGACTGCCCCCCCGCATCCCGACTCTAGCTACTACTGCGAGTCCAGGGATACGGCGGACAAGATCATCCCGCAACGCTTGTCCAAACGTTCTTCCAGAATGAGTTATTATTGGCTGGACTGCCCCCTCCTATCCCGACTCTAGCCCCTACTTCTAACGCGAGTCAAGGGGCACGACGGGCAGACCGTCCAGTAACTCCGCTAAGAGCGATCAGATACTAAGTTGTCATTGTTAGGAGTCAACTAATGCTGACTTAGGTGACTTAAGTCGTTTACTGTCACCATCCTGACGAAAGAAAAACAGTCATATCAAGCAGCTAAACGTTTTTGAAGCGTTC
>NW_027332318.1:0-24550 GCF_958299795.1 Porites lutea | reverse complement strand
AAGTCCAGCACATTGCAGGCAATCTTTTAAAACTTAATTTGCTTAAAGCCCTGATACTTTTAGTGTAAAAATAACAATCTCGCTCTTCAGGACTAACCACCCTCACCTCTTAACCATGGGCTTCAAATAACTTCCTGCAAGTGACAGAAATCAGTGCAAATTCCAGAAAATTTGCACGAGGGGGGCAACAGTCCGTCCCGTAGGGACGGGCTGTTGCCCCCGTTGGCCCAGATAATATTTTTTGAGGGGGGCTTCCGTCAAACTAAGTGTCATGTTGTTGCACAGACACAGGGCTATCATCTGGTATGCATTTGGGGTAGCCTGGTTAAATTCCAGGGGGGTGGGGTTGTTGTAAAGACTATGCTTTGTGCTAGAGTGCAGATTCGCTGGGTTTTTGTAGCTGGGCTTACCCCTGTCTTTCAAAGCTCAATGTCTCCCTCAAATTAAGGGGGGGTTGTGTCTGGCTGGGTGTCATGTTGTTGCACAGACACAGGGCTATCATCTGGTATGCATTTGGGGTAGCCTGGTTAAATTCCAGGGGGGTGGGGTTGTTGTAAAGACTATGCTTTGTGCTAGAGTGCAGATTCGCTGGGTTTTTGTAGCTGGGCTTACCCCTGTCTTTCAAAGCTCAATGTCTCCCTCAAATTAAGGGGGGGTTGTGTCTGGCTGGGTGTCATGTTGTTGCACAGACACAGGGCTATCATCTGGTATGCATTTGGGGTAGCCTGGTTAAATTCCAGGGGGGTGGGGTTGTTGTAAAGACTATGCTTTGTGCTAGAGGGCGGATTCGCTGAGTTTTTGTACCGGGGCTACCCCTGTCTTTCAAAGGTCAATGTCTCACTCAAATTAAGGGTGGGTTGTGTCTGGCTGGGTGCCATGTTGTTGCACAGACACGGGGCTATCGTCTGGTATGCATTTGGGGTAGCCTGGTTAAATTCCAGGGAAGTGGGGTTGTTGTAAAGTTTGATGTGTTTTTGCACTCTTATGCAGTTTGTTTGTGCTGTTTGCATGCAAGCAATGACCCACCCTGTTGATAATGTTCCTAGTCAGCAAGCAGTTGAACTGCTGGTTTTAGGACTTGGTATTGTTGAGCAGTGTTGGCTTAGATTGTTTCAGTGGGAGACCAGCTTCAATTAAAAATGGGGTGAACTGGGGAATTGGCTTTGCAATCGGTGACACCGACACTAAAAATTGCTTCTTAAAATGCCTTATTTTCCAGATTAATGAGGAAAACTTCACTTTTGTTACTTTCAAGACAGATGATTCTATCAAATGGAAGCTCATGTATTCAATAATTTCTTTTTGAGGTGAGATTTTACTTTTCAAGTAACAAGGGCCATCAAATTAACAATCAGTGTGAGAGACTGACATTTTTTAGTAGCCCGGTTTTCAAAAAACCAGGTATATATCTCCAGGGATTCACCATCCAAATACCTCTTTCACTGTAAAAAATAAAAATGTTAGTAGGAATTGACAGTTAAGATGCAGAAAGGTCAATAATTGGAGATAATATCTCCAGGGATTCACCATCCAAATACCTCTTTCACTGTAAAAAATAAAAATGTTAGTAGGAATTGACAGTTAAGATGCAGAAAGGTCAATAATTGGAGATATCTACCTGTAGTTTTGAAAACCGGGTTGCCTGAAATCTTAAGTCAAGTCCAGCACATTGCAGGCAATCTTTTAAAACTTAATTTGCTTAAAGCCCTGATACTTTTAGTGTAAAAATAACAATCTCGCTCTTCAGGACTAACCACCCTCACCTCTTAACCATGGGCTTCAAATAACTTCCTGGAAGTGACAGAAATCAGTGCAAATTCCAGAAAATTTGCACGAGGGGGGCAACAGTCCGTCCCGTAGGGACGGGCTGTTGCCCCCGTTGGCCCAGATAATATTTTTTGAGGGGGGCTTCCGTCAAACTAAGTGTCATGTTGTTGCACAGACACAGGGCTATCATCTGGTATGCATTTGGGGTAGCCTGGTTAAATTCCAGGGGGGTGGGGTTGTTGTAAAGACTATGCTTTGTGCTAGAGTGCAGATTCGCTGGGTTTTTGTAGCTGGGCTTACCCCTGTCTTTCAAAGCTCAATGTCTCCCTCAAATTAAGGGGGGGTTGTGTCTGGTTGGGTGTCATGTTGTTGCACAGACACAGGGCTATCATCTGGTATGCATTTGGGGTAGCCTGGTTAAATTCCAGGGGGGTGGGGTTGTTGTAAAGACTATGCTTTGTGCTAGAGTGCAGATTCGCTGGGTTTTTGTAGCTGGGCTTACCCCTGTCTTTCAAAGCTCAATGTCTCCCTCAAATTAAGGGGGGGTTGTGTCTGGCTGGGTGTCATGTTGTTGCACAGACACAGGGCTATCATCTGGTATGCATTTGGGGTAGCCTGGTTAAATTCCAGGGGGGTGGGGTTGTTGTAAAGACTATGCTTTGTGCTAGAGTGCAGATTCGCTGGGTTTTTGTAGCTGGGCTTACCCCTGTCTTTCAAAGCTCAATGTCTCCCTCAAATTAAGGGGGGGTTGTGTCTGGCTGGGTGTCATGTTGTTGCACAGACACAGGGCTATCATCTGGTATGCATTTGGGGTAGCCTGGTTAAATTCCAGGGGGGTGGGGTTGTTGTAAAGACTATGCTTTGTGCTAGAGTGCAGATTCGCTGGGTTTTTGTAGCTGGGCTTACCCCTGTCTTTCAAAGCTCAATGTCTCCCTCAAATTAAGGGGGGTTGTGTCTGGCTGGGTGTCATGTTGTTGCACAGACACAGGGCTATCATCTGGTATGCATTTGGGGTAGCCTGGTTAAATTCCAGGGGGGTGGGGTTGTTGTAAAGACTATGCTTTGTGCTAGAGTGCAGATTCGCTGGGTTTTTGTAGCTGGGCTTACCCCTGTCTTTCAAAGCTCAATGTCTCCCTCAAATTAAGGGGGGGTTGTGTCTGGCTGGGTGTCATGTTGTTCCACAGACACAGGGCTATCATCTGGTATGCATTTGGGGTAGCCTGGTTAAGTTCCAGGGGGGTGGGGTTGTTGTAAAGACTATGCTTTGTGCTAGAGTGCAGATTCGCTGGGTTTTTGTAGCTGGGCTTACCCCTGTCTTTCAAAGCTCAATGTCTCCCTCAAATTAAGGGGGAGTTGTGTCTGGCTGGGTGTCATGTTGTTGCACAGACACAGGGCTATCATCTGGTATGCATTTGGGGTAGCCTGGTTAAGTTCCAGGGGGGTGGGGTTGTTGTAAAGACTATGCTTTGTGCTAGAGTGCAGATTCGCTGGGTTTTTGTAGCTGGGCTTACCCCTGTCTTTCAAAGCTCAATGTCTCCCTCAAATTAAGGGGGGGTTGTGTCTGGCTGGGTGTCATGTTGTTGCACAGACACAGGGCTATCATCTGGTATGCATTTGGGGTAGCCTGGTTAAATTCCAGGGGGGTGGGGTTGTTGTAAAGACTATGCTTTGTGCTAGAGTGCAGATTCGCTGGGTTTTTGTAGCTGGGCTTACCCCTGTCTTTCAAAGCTCAATGTCTCCCTCAAATTAAGGGGGGGTTGTGTCTGGCTGGGTGTCATGTTGTTGCACAGACACAGGGCTATCATCTGGTATGCATTTGGGGTAGCCTGGTTAAATTCCAGGGGGGTGGGGTTGTTGTAAAGACTATGCTTTGTGCTAGAGTGCAGATTCGCTGGGTTTTTGTAGCTGGGCTTACCCCTGTCTTTCAAAGCTCAATGTCTCCCTCAAATTAAGGGGGGGTTGTGTCTGGCTGGGTGTCATGTTGTTGCACAGACACAGGGCTATCATCTGGTATGCATTTGGGGTAGCCTGGTTAAATTCCAGGGGGGTGGGGTTGTTGTAAAGACTATGCTTTGTGCTAGAGTGCAGATTCGCTGGGTTTTTGTAGCTGGGCTTACCCCTGTCTTTCAAAGCTCAATGTCTCCCTCAAATTAAGGGGGGGTTGTGTCTGGCTGGGTGTCATGTTGTTGCACAGACACAGGGCTATCATCTGGTATGCATTTGGGGTAGCCTGGTTAAATTCCAGGGGGGTGGGGTTGTTGTGAAGACTATGCTTTGTGCTAGAGGGCGGATTCGCTGAGTTTTTGTACCGGGGCTACCCCTGTCTTTCAAAGGTCAATGTCTCACTCAAATTAAGGGTGGGTTGTGTCTGGCTGGGTGCCATGTTGTTGCACAGACACGGGGCTATCGTCTGGTATGCATTTGGGGTAGCCTGGTTAAATTCCAGGGAAGTGGGGTTGTTGTAAAGTTTGATGTGTTTTTGCACTCTTATGCAGTTTGTTTGTGCTGTTTGCATGCAAGCAATGACCCACCCTGTTGATAATGTTCCTAGTCAGCAAGCAGTTGAACTGCTGGTTTTAGGACTTGGTATTGTTGAGCAGTGTTGGCTTAGATTGTTTCAGTGGGAGACCAGCTTCAATTAAAAATGGGGTGAACTGGGGAATTGGCTTTGCAATCGGTGACACCGACACTAAAAATTGCTTCTTAAAATGCCTTATTTTCCAGATTAATGAGGAAAACTTCACTTTTGTTACTTTCAAGACAGATGATTCTATCAAATGGAAGCTCATGTATTCAATAATTTCTTTTTGAGGTGAGATTTTACTTTTCAAGTAACAAGGGCCATCAAATTAACAATCAGTGTGAGAGACTGACATTTTTTAGTAGCCCGGTTTTCAAAAAACCAGGTATATATCTCCAGGGATTCACCATCCAAATACCTCTTTCACTGTAAAAAATAAAAATGTTAGTAGGAATTGACAGTTAAGATGCAGAAAGGTCAATAATTGGAGATATCTACCTGGAGTTTTGAAAACCGGGTTGCCTGAAATCTTAAGTCAAGTCCAGCACATTGCAGGCAATCTTTTAAAACTTAATTTGCTTAAAGCCCTGATACTTTTAGTGTAAAAATAACAATCTCGCTCTTCAGGACTAACCACCCTCACCTCTTAACCATGGGCTTCAAATAACTTCCTGCAAGTGACAGAAATCAGTGCAAATTCCAGAAAATTTGCACGAGGGGGGCAACAGTCCGTCCCGTAGGGACGGGCTGTTGCCCCCGTTGGCCCAGATAATATTTTTTGAGGGGGGCTTCCGTCAAACTAAGTGTCATGTTGTTGCACAGACACAGGGCTATCATCTGGTATGCATTTGGGGTAGCCTGGTTAAATTCCAGGGGGGTGGGGTTGTTGTAAAGACTATGCTTTGTGCTAGAGTGCAGATTCGCTGGGTTTTTGTAGCTGGGCTTACCCCTGTCTTTCAAAGCTCAATGTCTCCCTCAAATTAAGGGGGAGTTGTGTCTGGCTGGGTGTCATGTTGTTGCACAGACACAGGGCTATCATCTGGTATGCATTTGGGGTAGCCTGGTTAAATTCCAGGGGGGTGGGGTTGTTGTAAAGACTATGCTTTGTGCTAGAGTGCAGATTCGCTGGGTTTTTGTAGCTGGGCTTACCCCTGTCTTTCAAAGCTCAATGTCTCCCTCAAATTAAGGAGGGGTTGTGTCTGGCTGGGTGTCATGTTGTTGCACAGACACAGGGCTATCATCTGGTATGCATTTGGGGTAGCCTGGTTAAATTCCAGGGGGGTGGGGTTGTTGTAAAGACTATGCTTTGTGCTAGAGGGCGGATTCGCTGAGTTTTTGTACCGGGGCTACCCCTGTCTTTCAAAGGTCAATGTCTCACTCAAATTAAGGGTGGGTTGTGTCTGGCTGGGTGCCATGTTGTTGCACAGACACGGGGCTATCGTCTGGTATGCATTTGGGGTAGCCTGGTTAAATTCCAGGGAAGTGGGGTTGTTGTAAAGTTTGATGTGTTTTTGCACTCTTATGCAGTTTGTTTGTGCTGTTTGCATGCAAGCAATGACCCACCCTGTTGATAATGTTCCTAGTCAGCAAGCAGTTGAACTGCTGGTTTTAGGACTTGGTATTGTTGAGCAGTGTTGGCTTAGATTGTTTCAGTGGGAGACCAGCTTCAATTAAAAATGGGGTGAACTGGGGAATTGGCTTTGCAATCGGTGACACCGACACTAAAAATTGCTTCTTAAAATGCCTTATTTTCCAGATTAATGAGGAAAACTTCACTTTTGTTACTTTCAAGACAGATGATTCTATCAAATGGAAGCTCATGTATTCAATAATTTCTTTTTGAGGTGAGATTTTACTTTTCAAGTAACAAGGGCCATCAAATTAACAATCAGTGTGAGAGACTGACATTTTTTAGTAGCCCGGTTTTCAAAAAACCAGGTATATATCTCCAGGGATTCACCATCCAAATACCTCTTTCACTGTAAAAAATAAAAATGTTAGTAGGAATTGACAGTTAAGATGCAGAAAGGTCAATAATTGGAGATATCTACCTGGAGTTTTGAAAACCGGGTTGCCTGAAATCTTAAGTCAAGTCCAGCACATTGCAGGCAATCTTTTAAAACTTAATTTGCTTAAAGCCCTGATACTTTTAGTGTAAAAATAACAATCTCGCTCTTCAGGACTAACCACCCTCACCTCTTAACCATGGGCTTCAAATAACTTCCTGCAAGTGACAGAAATCAGTGCAAATTCCAGAAAATTTGCACGAGGGGGGCAACAGTCCGTCCCGTAGGGACGGGCTGTTGCCCCCGTTGGCCCAGATAATATTTTTTGAGGGGGGCTTCCGTCAAACTAAGTGTCATGTTGTTGCACAGACACAGGGCTATCATCTGGTATGCATTTGGGGTAGCCTGGTTAAATTCCAGGGGGGTGGGGTTGTTGTAAAGACTATGCTTTGTGCTAGAGTGCAGATTCGCTGGGTTTTTGTAGCTGGGCTTACCCCTGTCTTTCAAAGCTCAATGTCTCCCTCAAATTAAGGGGGAGTTGTGTCTGGCTGGGTGTCATGTTGTTGCACAGACACAGGGCTATCATCTGGTATGCATTTGGGGTAGCCTGGTTAAATTCCAGGGGGGTGGGGTTGTTGTAAAGACTATGCTTTGTGCTAGAGTGCAGATTCGCTGGGTTTTTGTAGCTGGGCTTACCCCTGTCTTTCAAAGCTCAATGTCTCCCTCAAATTAAGGGGGGGTTGTGTCTGGCTGGGTGTCATGTTGTTGCACAGACACAGGGCTATCATCTGGTATGCATTTGGGGTAGCCTGGTTAAATTCCAGGGGGGTGGGGTTGTTGTAAAGACTATGCTTTGTGCTAGAGGGCGGATTCGCTGAGTTTTTGTACCGGGGCTACCCCTGTCTTTCAAAGGTCAATGTCTCACTCAAATTAAGGGTGGGTTGTGTCTGGCTGGGTGCCATGTTGTTGCACAGACACGGGGCTATCGTCTGGTATGCATTTGGGGTAGCCTGGTTAAATTCCAGGGAAGTGGGGTTGTTGTAAAGTTTGATGTGTTTTTGCACTCTTATGCAGTTTGTTTGTGCTGTTTGCATGCAAGCAATGACCCACCCTGTTGATAATGTTCCTAGTCAGCAAGCAGTTGAACTGCTGGTTTTAGGACTTGGTATTGTTGAGCAGTGTTGGCTTAGATTGTTTCAGTGGGAGACCAGCTTCAATTAAAAATGGGGTGAACTGGGGAATTGGCTTTGCAATCGGTGACACCGACACTAAAAATTGCTTCTTAAAATGCCTTATTTTCCAGATTAATGAGGAAAACTTCACTTTTGTTACTTTCAAGACAGATGATTCTATCAAATGGAAGCTCATGTATTCAATAATTTCTTTTTGAGGTGAGATTTTACTTTTCAAGTAACAAGGGCCATCAAATTAACAATCAGTGTGAGAGACTGACATTTTTTAGTAGCCCGGTTTTCAAAAAACCAGGTATATATCTCCAGGGATTCACCATCCAAATACCTCTTTCACTGTAAAAAATAAAAATGTTAGTAGGAATTGACAGTTAAGATGCAGAAAGGTCAATAATTGGAGATATCTACCTGGAGTTTTGAAAACCGGGTTGCCTGAAATCTTAAGTCAAGTCCAGCACATTGCAGGCAATCTTTTAAAACTTAATTTGCTTAAAGCCCTGATACTTTTAGTGTAAAAATAACAATCTCGCTCTTCAGGACTAACCACCCTCACCTCTTAACCATGGGCTTCAAATAACTTCCTGCAAGTGACAGAAATCAGTGCAAATTCCAGAAAATTTGCACGAGGGGGGCAACAGTCCGTCCCGTAGGGACGGGCTGTTGCCCCCGTTGGCCCAGATAATATTTTTTGAGGGGGGCTTCCGTCAAACTAAGTGTCATGTTGTTGCACAGACACAGGGCTATCATCTGGTATGCATTTGGGGTAGCCTGGTTAAATTCCAGGGGGGTGGGGTTGTTGTAAAGACTATGCTTTGTGCTAGAGTGCAGATTCGCTGGGTTTTTGTAGCTGGGCTTACCCCTGTCTTTCAAAGCTCAATGTCTCCCTCAAATTAAGGGGGGGTTGTGTCTGGCTGGGTGTCATGTTGTTGCACAGACACAGGGCTATCATCTGGTATGCATTTGGGGTAGCCTGGTTAAATTCCAGGGGGGTGGGGTTGTTGTAAAGACTATGCTTTGTGCTAGAGTGCAGATTCGCTGGGTTTTTGTAGCTGGGCTTACCCCTGTCTTTCAAAGCTCAATGTCTCCCTCAAATTAAGGGGGGGTTGTGTCTGGCTGGGTGTCATGTTGTTGCACAGACACAGGGCTATCATCTGGTATGCATTTGGGGTAGCCTGGTTAAATTCCAGGGGGGTGGGGTTGTTGTAAAGACTATGCTTTGTGCTAGAGGGCGGATTCGCTGAGTTTTTGTACCGGGGCTACCCCTGTCTTTCAAAGGTCAATGTCTCACTCAAATTAAGGGTGGGTTGTGTCTGGCTGGGTGCCATGTTGTTGCACAGACACGGGGCTATCGTCTGGTATGCATTTGGGGTAGCCTGGTTAAATTCCAGGGAAGTGGGGTTGTTGTAAAGTTTGATGTGTTTTTGCACTCTTATGCAGTTTGTTTGTGCTGTTTGCATGCAAGCAATGACCCACCCTGTTGATAATGTTCCTAGTCAGCAAGCAGTTGAACTGCTGGTTTTAGGACTTGGTATTGTTGAGCAGTGTTGGCTTAGATTGTTTCAGTGGGAGACCAGCTTCAATTAAAAATGGGGTGAACTGGGGAATTGGCTTTGCAATCGGTGACACCGACACTAAAAATTGCTTCTTAAAATGCCTTATTTTCCAGATTAATGAGGAAAACTTCACTTTTGTTACTTTCAAGACAGATGATTCTATCAAATGGAAGCTCATGTATTCAATAATTTCTTTTTGAGGTGAGATTTTACTTTTCAAGTAACAAGGGCCATCAAATTAACAATCAGTGTGAGAGACTGACATTTTTTAGTAGCCCGGTTTTCAAAAAACCAGGTATATATCTCCAGGGATTCACCATCCAAATACCTCTTTCACTGTAAAAAATAAAAATGTTAGTAGGAATTGACAGTTAAGATGCAGAAAGGTCAATAATTGGAGATAATATCTCCAGGGATTCACCATCCAAATACCTCTTTCACTGTAAAAAATAAAAATGTTAGTAGGAATTGACAGTTAAGATGCAGAAAGGTCAATAATTGGAGATATCTACCTGTAGTTTTGAAAACCGGGTTGCCTGAAATCTTAAGTCAAGTCCAGCACATTGCAGGCAATCTTTTAAAACTTAATTTGCTTAAAGCCCTGATACTTTTAGTGTAAAAATAACAATCTCGCTCTTCAGGACTAACCACCCTCACCTCTTAACCATGGGCTTCAAATAACTTCCTGGAAGTGACAGAAATCAGTGCAAATTCCAGAAAATTTGCACGAGGGGGGCAACAGTCCGTCCCGTAGGGACGGGCTGTTGCCCCCGTTGGCCCAGATAATATTTTTTGAGGGGGGCTTCCGTCAAACTAAGTGTCATGTTGTTGCACAGACACAGGGCTATCATCTGGTATGCATTTGGGGTAGCCTGGTTAAATTCCAGGGGGGTGGGGTTGTTGTAAAGACTATGCTTTGTGCTAGAGTGCAGATTCGCTGGGTTTTTGTAGCTGGGCTTACCCCTGTCTTTCAAAGCTCAATGTCTCCCTCAAATTAAGGGGGGGTTGTGTCTGGTTGGGTGTCATGTTGTTGCACAGACACAGGGCTATCATCTGGTATGCATTTGGGGTAGCCTGGTTAAATTCCAGGGGGGTGGGGTTGTTGTAAAGACTATGCTTTGTGCTAGAGTGCAGATTCGCTGGGTTTTTGTAGCTGGGCTTACCCCTGTCTTTCAAAGCTCAATGTCTCCCTCAAATTAAGGGGGGGTTGTGTCTGGCTGGGTGTCATGTTGTTGCACAGACACAGGGCTATCATCTGGTATGCATTTGGGGTAGCCTGGTTAAATTCCAGGGGGGTGGGGTTGTTGTAAAGACTATGCTTTGTGCTAGAGTGCAGATTCGCTGGGTTTTTGTAGCTGGGCTTACCCCTGTCTTTCAAAGCTCAATGTCTCCCTCAAATTAAGGGGGGGTTGTGTCTGGCTGGGTGTCATGTTGTTGCACAGACACAGGGCTATCATCTGGTATGCATTTGGGGTAGCCTGGTTAAATTCCAGGGGGGTGGGGTTGTTGTAAAGACTATGCTTTGTGCTAGAGTGCAGATTCGCTGGGTTTTTGTAGCTGGGCTTACCCCTGTCTTTCAAAGCTCAATGTCTCCCTCAAATTAAGGGGGGTTGTGTCTGGCTGGGTGTCATGTTGTTGCACAGACACAGGGCTATCATCTGGTATGCATTTGGGGTAGCCTGGTTAAATTCCAGGGGGGTGGGGTTGTTGTAAAGACTATGCTTTGTGCTAGAGTGCAGATTCGCTGGGTTTTTGTAGCTGGGCTTACCCCTGTCTTTCAAAGCTCAATGTCTCCCTCAAATTAAGGGGGGGTTGTGTCTGGCTGGGTGTCATGTTGTTCCACAGACACAGGGCTATCATCTGGTATGCATTTGGGGTAGCCTGGTTAAGTTCCAGGGGGGTGGGGTTGTTGTAAAGACTATGCTTTGTGCTAGAGTGCAGATTCGCTGGGTTTTTGTAGCTGGGCTTACCCCTGTCTTTCAAAGCTCAATGTCTCCCTCAAATTAAGGGGGAGTTGTGTCTGGCTGGGTGTCATGTTGTTGCACAGACACAGGGCTATCATCTGGTATGCATTTGGGGTAGCCTGGTTAAGTTCCAGGGGGGTGGGGTTGTTGTAAAGACTATGCTTTGTGCTAGAGTGCAGATTCGCTGGGTTTTTGTAGCTGGGCTTACCCCTGTCTTTCAAAGCTCAATGTCTCCCTCAAATTAAGGGGGGGTTGTGTCTGGCTGGGTGTCATGTTGTTGCACAGACACAGGGCTATCATCTGGTATGCATTTGGGGTAGCCTGGTTAAATTCCAGGGGGGTGGGGTTGTTGTAAAGACTATGCTTTGTGCTAGAGTGCAGATTCGCTGGGTTTTTGTAGCTGGGCTTACCCCTGTCTTTCAAAGCTCAATGTCTCCCTCAAATTAAGGGGGGGTTGTGTCTGGCTGGGTGTCATGTTGTTCCACAGACACAGGGCTATCATCTGGTATGCATTTGGGGTAGCCTGGTTAAATTCCAGGGGGGTGGGGTTGTTGTAAAGACTATGCTTTGTGCTAGAGTGCAGATTCGCTGGGTTTTTGTAGCTGGGCTTACCCCTGTCTTTCAAAGCTCAATGTCTCCCTCAAATTAAGGGGGGGTTGTGTCTGGCTGGGTGTCATGTTGTTGCACAGACACAGGGCTATCATCTGGTATGCATTTGGGGTAGCCTGGTTAAATTCCAGGGGGGTGGGGTTGTTGTAAAGACTATGCTTTGTGCTAGAGTGCAGATTCGCTGGGTTTTTGTAGCTGGGCTTACCCCTGTCTTTCAAAGCTCAATGTCTCCCTCAAATTAAGGGGGGGTTGTGTCTGGCTGGGTGTCATGTTGTTGCACAGACACAGGGCTATCATCTGGTATGCATTTGGGGTAGCCTGGTTAAATTCCAGGGGGGTGGGGTTGTTGTGAAGACTATGCTTTGTGCTAGAGGGCGGATTCGCTGAGTTTTTGTACCGGGGCTACCCCTGTCTTTCAAAGGTCAATGTCTCACTCAAATTAAGGGTGGGTTGTGTCTGGCTGGGTGCCATGTTGTTGCACAGACACGGGGCTATCGTCTGGTATGCATTTGGGGTAGCCTGGTTAAATTCCAGGGAAGTGGGGTTGTTGTAAAGTTTGATGTGTTTTTGCACTCTTATGCAGTTTGTTTGTGCTGTTTGCATGCAAGCAATGACCCACCCTGTTGATAATGTTCCTAGTCAGCAAGCAGTTGAACTGCTGGTTTTAGGACTTGGTATTGTTGAGCAGTGTTGGCTTAGATTGTTTCAGTGGGAGACCAGCTTCAATTAAAAATGGGGTGAACTGGGGAATTGGCTTTGCAATCGGTGACACCGACACTAAAAATTGCTTCTTAAAATGCCTTATTTTCCAGATTAATGAGGAAAACTTCACTTTTGTTACTTTCAAGACAGATGATTCTATCAAATGGAAGCTCATGTATTCAATAATTTCTTTTTGAGGTGAGATTTTACTTTTCAAGTAACAAGGGCCATCAAATTAACAATCAGTGTGAGAGACTGACATTTTTTAGTAGCCCGGTTTTCAAAAAACCAGGTATATATCTCCAGGGATTCACCATCCAAATACCTCTTTCACTGTAAAAAATAAAAATGTTAGTAGGAATTGACAGTTAAGATGCAGAAAGGTCAATAATTGGAGATAATTATCTCCAGGGATTCACCATCCAAATACCTCTTTCACTGTAAAAAATAAAAATGTTAGTAGGAATTGACAGTTAAGATGCAGAAAGGTCAATAATTGGAGATATCTACCTGGAGTTTTGAAAACCGGGTTGCCTGAAATCTTAAGTCAAGTCCAGCACATTGCAGGCAATCTTTTAAAACTTAATTTGCTTAAAGCCCTGATACTTTTAGTGTAAAAATAACAATCTCGCTCTTCAGGACTAACCACCCTCACCTCTTAACCATGGGCTTCAAATAACTTCCTGCAAGTGACAGAAATCAGTGCAAATTCCAGAAAATTTGCACGAGGGGGGCAACAGTCCGTCCCGTAGGGACGGGCTGTTGCCCCCGTTGGCCCAGATAATATTTTTTGAGGGGGGCTTCCGTCAAACTAAGTGTCATGTTGTTGCACAGACACAGGGCTATCATCTGGTATGCATTTGGGGTAGCCTGGTTAAATTCCAGGGGGGTGGGGTTGTTGTAAAGACTATGCTTTGTGCTAGAGTGCAGATTCGCTGGGTTTTTGTAGCTGGGCTTACCCCTGTCTTTCAAAGCTCAATGTCTCCCTCAAATTAAGGGGGGGTTGTGTCTGGCTGGGTGTCATGTTGTTGCACAGACACAGGGCTATCATCTGGTATGCATTTGGGGTAGCCTGGTTAAATTCCAGGGGGGTGGGGTTGTTGTAAAGACTATGCTTTGTGCTAGAGTGCAGATTCGCTGGGTTTTTGTAGCTGGGCTTACCCCTGTCTTTCAAAGCTCAATGTCTCCCTCAAATTAAGGGGGGGTTGTGTCTGGCTGGGTGTCATGTTGTTGCACAGACACAGGGCTATCATCTGGTATGCATTTGGGGTAGCCTGGTTAAATTCCAGGGGGGTGGGGTTGTTGTAAAGACTATGCTTTGTGCTAGAGGGCGGATTCGCTGAGTTTTTGTACCGGGGCTACCCCTGTCTTTCAAAGGTCAATGTCTCACTCAAATTAAGGGTGGGTTGTGTCTGGCTGGGTGCCATGTTGTTGCACAGACACGGGGCTATCGTCTGGTATGCATTTGGGGTAGCCTGGTTAAATTCCAGGGAAGTGGGGTTGTTGTAAAGTTTGATGTGTTTTTGCACTCTTATGCAGTTTGTTTGTGCTGTTTGCATGCAAGCAATGACCCACCCTGTTGATAATGTTCCTAGTCAGCAAGCAGTTGAACTGCTGGTTTTAGGACTTGGTATTGTTGAGCAGTGTTGGCTTAGATTGTTTCAGTGGGAGACCAGCTTCAATTAAAAATGGGGTGAACTGGGGAATTGGCTTTGCAATCGGTGACACCGACACTAAAAATTGCTTCTTAAAATGCCTTATTTTCCAGATTAATGAGGAAAACTTCACTTTTGTTACTTTCAAGACAGATGATTCTATCAAATGGAAGCTCATGTATTCAATAATTTCTTTTTGAGGTGAGATTTTACTTTTCAAGTAACAAGGGCCATCAAATTAACAATCAGTGTGAGAGACTGACATTTTTTAGTAGCCCGGTTTTCAAAAAACCAGGTATATATCTCCAGGGATTCACCATCCAAATACCTCTTTCACTGTAAAAAATAAAAATGTTAGTAGGAATTGACAGTTAAGATGCAGAAAGGTCAATAATTGGAGATATCTACCTGGAGTTTTGAAAACCGGGTTGCCTGAAATCTTAAGTCAAGTCCAGCACATTGCAGGCAATCTTTTAAAACTTAATTTGCTTAAAGCCCTGATACTTTTAGTGTAAAAATAACAATCTCGCTCTTCAGGACTAACCACCCTCACCTCTTAACCATGGGCTTCAAATAACTTCCTGCAAGTGACAGAAATCAGTGCAAATTCCAGAAAATTTGCACGAGGGGGGCAACAGTCCGTCCCGTAGGGACGGGCTGTTGCCCCCGTTGGCCCAGATAATATTTTTTGAGGGGGGCTTCCGTCAAACTAAGTGTCATGTTGTTGCACAGACACAGGGCTATCATCTGGTATGCATTTGGGGTAGCCTGGTTAAATTCCAGGGGGGTGGGGTTGTTGTAAAGACTATGCTTTGTGCTAGAGTGCAGATTCGCTGGGTTTTTGTAGCTGGGCTTACCCCTGTCTTTCAAAGCTCAATGTCTCCCTCAAATTAAGGGGGGGTTGTGTCTGGCTGGGTGTCATGTTGTTGCACAGACACAGGGCTATCATCTGGTATGCATTTGGGGTAGCCTGGTTAAATTCCAGGGGGGTGGGGTTGTTGTAAAGACTATGCTTTGTGCTAGAGTGCAGATTCGCTGGGTTTTTGTAGCTGGGCTTACCCCTGTCTTTCAAAGCTCAATGTCTCCCTCAAATTAAGGGGGGGTTGTGTCTGGCTGGGTGTCATGTTGTTGCACAGACACAGGGCTATCATCTGGTATGCATTTGGGGTAGCCTGGTTAAATTCCAGGGGGGTGGGGTTGTTGTAAAGACTATGCTTTGTGCTAGAGGGCGGATTCGCTGAGTTTTTGTACCGGGGCTACCCCTGTCTTTCAAAGGTCAATGTCTCACTCAAATTAAGGGTGGGTTGTGTCTGGCTGGGTGCCATGTTGTTGCACAGACACGGGGCTATCGTCTGGTATGCATTTGGGGTAGCCTGGTTAAATTCCAGGGAAGTGGGGTTGTTGTAAAGTTTGATGTGTTTTTGCACTCTTATGCAGTTTGTTTGTGCTGTTTGCATGCAAGCAATGACCCACCCTGTTGATAATGTTCCTAGTCAGCAAGCAGTTGAACTGCTGGTTTTAGGACTTGGTATTGTTGAGCAGTGTTGGCTTAGATTGTTTCAGTGGGAGACCAGCTTCAATTAAAAATGGGGTGAACTGGGGAATTGGCTTTGCAATCGGTGACACCGACACTAAAAATTGCTTCTTAAAATGCCTTATTTTCCAGATTAATGAGGAAAACTTCACTTTTGTTACTTTCAAGACAGATGATTCTATCAAATGGAAGCTCATGTATTCAATAATTTCTTTTTGAGGTGAGATTTTACTTTTCAAGTAACAAGGGCCATCAAATTAACAATCAGTGTGAGAGACTGACATTTTTTAGTAGCCCGGTTTTCAAAAAACCAGGTATATATCTCCAGGGATTCACCATCCAAATACCTCTTTCACTGTAAAAAATAAAAATGTTAGTAGGAATTGACAGTTAAGATGCAGAAAGGTCAATAATTGGAGATATCTACCTGGAGTTTTGAAAACCGGGTTGCCTGAAATCTTAAGTCAAGTCCAGCACATTGCAGGCAATCTTTTAAAACTTAATTTGCTTAAAGCCCTGATACTTTTAGTGTAAAAATAACAATCTCGCTCTTCAGGACTAACCACCCTCACCTCTTAACCATGGGCTTCAAATAACTTCCTGCAAGTGACAGAAATCAGTGCAAATTCCAGAAAATTTGCACGAGGGGGGCAACAGTCCGTCCCGTAGGGACGGGCTGTTGCCCCCGTTGGCCCAGATAATATTTTTTGAGGGGGGCTTCCGTCAAACTAAGTGTCATGTTGTTGCACAGACACAGGGCTATCATCTGGTATGCATTTGGGGTAGCCTGGTTAAATTCCAGGGGGGTGGGGTTGTTGTAAAGACTATGCTTTGTGCTAGAGTGCAGATTCGCTGGGTTTTTGTAGCTGGGCTTACCCCTGTCTTTCAAAGCTCAATGTCTCCCTCAAATTAAGGGGGGGTTGTGTCTGGCTGGGTGTCATGTTGTTGCACAGACACAGGGCTATCATCTGGTATGCATTTGGGGTAGCCTGGTTAAATTCCAGGGGGGTGGGGTTGTTGTAAAGACTATGCTTTGTGCTAGAGTGCAGATTCGCTGGGTTTTTGTAGCTGGGCTTACCCCTGTCTTTCAAAGCTCAATGTCTCCCTCAAATTAAGGGGGGGTTGTGTCTGGCTGGGTGTCATGTTGTTGCACAGACACAGGGCTATCATCTGGTATGCATTTGGGGTAGCCTGGTTAAGTTCCAGGGGGGTGGGGTTGTTGTAAAGACTATGCTTTGTGCTAGAGTGCAGATTCGCTGGGTTTTTGTAGCTGGGCTTACCCCTGTCTTTCAAAGCTCAATGTCTCCCTCAAATTAAGGGGGAGTTGTGTCTGGCTGGGTGTCATGTTGTTGCACAGACACAGGGCTATCATCTGGTATGCATTTGGGGTAGCCTGGTTAAGTTCCAGGGGGGTGGGGTTGTTGTAAAGACTATGCTTTGTGCTAGAGTGCAGATTCGCTGGGTTTTTGTAGCTGGGCTTACCCCTGTCTTTCAAAGCTCAATGTCTCCCTCAAATTAAGGGGGGGTTGTGTCTGGCTGGGTGTCATGTTGTTGCACAGACACAGGGCTATCATCTGGTATGCATTTGGGGTAGCCTGGTTAAGTTCCAGGGGGGTGGGGTTGTTGTAAAGACTATGCTTTGTGCTAGAGTGCAGATTCGCTGGGTTTTTGTAGCTGGGCTTACCCCTGTCTTTCAAAGCTCAATGTCTCCCTCAAATTAAGGGGGGGTTGTGTCTGGCTGGGTGTCATGTTGTTGCACAGACACAGGGCTATCATCTGGTATGCATTTGGGGTAGCCTGGTTAAATTCCAGGGGGGTGGGGTTGTTGTAAAGACTATGCTTTGTGCTAGAGTGCAGATTCGCTGGGTTTTTGTAGCTGGGCTTACCCCTGTCTTTCAAAGCTCAATGTCTCCCTCAAATTAAGGGGGGGTTGTGTCTGGCTGGGTGTCATGTTGTTGCACAGACACAGGGCTATCATCTGGTATGCATTTGGGGTAGCCTGGTTAAATTCCAGGGGGGTGGGGTTGTTGTAAAGACTATGCTTTGTGCTAGAGTGCAGATTCGCTGGGTTTTTGTAGCTGGGCTTACCCCTGTCTTTCAAAGCTCAATGTCTCCCTCAAATTAAGGGGGGGTTGTGTCTGGCTGGGTGTCATGTTGTTGCACAGACACAGGGCTATCATCTGGTATGCATTTGGGGTAGCCTGGTTAAATTCCAGGGGGGTGGGGTTGTTGTAAAGACTATGCTTTGTGCTAGAGTGCAGATTCGCTGGGTTTTTGTAGCTGGGCTTACCCCTGTCTTTCAAAGCTCAATGTCTCCCTCAAATTAAGGGGGGGTTGTGTCTGGCTGGGTGTCATGTTGTTGCACAGACACAGGGCTATCATCTGGTATGCATTTGGGGTAGCCTGGTTAAATTCCAGGGGGGTGGGGTTGTTGTGAAGACTATGCTTTGTGCTAGAGGGCGGATTCGCTGAGTTTTTGTACCGGGGCTACCCCTGTCTTTCAAAGGTCAATGTCTCACTCAAATTAAGGGTGGGTTGTGTCTGGCTGGGTGCCATGTTGTTGCACAGACACGGGGCTATCGTCTGGTATGCATTTGGGGTAGCCTGGTTAAATTCCAGGGAAGTGGGGTTGTTGTAAAGTTTGATGTGTTTTTGCACTCTTATGCAGTTTGTTTGTGCTGTTTGCATGCAAGCAATGACCCACCCTGTTGATAATGTTCCTAGTCAGCAAGCAGTTGAACTGCTGGTTTTAGGACTTGGTATTGTTGAGCAGTGTTGGCTTAGATTGTTTCAGTGGGAGACCAGCTTCAATTAAAAATGGGGTGAACTGGGGAATTGGCTTTGCAATCGGTGACACCGACACTAAAAATTGCTTCTTAAAATGCCTTATTTTCCAGATTAATGAGGAAAACTTCACTTTTGTTACTTTCAAGACAGATGATTCTATCAAATGGAAGCTCATGTATTCAATAATTTCTTTTTGAGGTGAGATTTTACTTTTCAAGTAACAAGGGCCATCAAATTAACAATCAGTGTGAGAGACTGACATTTTTTAGTAGCCCGGTTTTCAAAAAACCAGGTATATATCTCCAGGGATTCACCATCCAAATACCTCTTTCACTGTAAAAAATAAAAATGTTAGTAGGAATTGACAGTTAAGATGCAGAAAGGTCAATAATTGGAGATAATCTCCAGGGATTCACCATCCAAATACCTCTTTCACTGTAAAAAATAAAAATGTTAGTAGGAATTGACAGTTAAGATGCAGAAAGGTCAATAATTGGAGATATTATCTCCAGGGATTCACCATCCAAATACCTCTTTCACTGTAAAAAATAAAAATGTTAGTAGGAATTGACAGTTAAGATGCAGAAAGGTCAATAATTGGAGATCTCCAGGGATTCACCATCCAAATACCTCTTTCACTGTAAAAAATAAAAATGTTAGTAGGAATTGACAGTTAAGATGCAGAAAGGTCAATAATTGGAGATATCTACCTGGAGTTTTGAAAACCGGGTTGCCTGAAATCTTAAGTCAAGTCCAGCACATTGCAGGCAATCTTTTAAAACTTAATTTGCTTAAAGCCCTGATACTTTTAGTGTAAAAATAACAATCTCGCTCTTCAGGACTAACCACCCTCACCTCTTAACCATGGGCTTCAAATAACTTCCTGCAAGTGACAGAAATCAGTGCAAATTCCAGAAAATTTGCACGAGGGGGGCAACAGTCCGTCCCGTAGGGACGGGCTGTTGCCCCCGTTGGCCCAGATAATATTTTTTGAGGGGGGCTTCCGTCAAACTAAGTGTCATGTTGTTGCACAGACACAGGGCTATCATCTGGTATGCATTTGGGGTAGCCTGGTTAAATTCCAGGGGGGTGGGGTTGTTGTAAAGACTATGCTTTGTGCTAGAGGGCGGATTCGCTGAGTTTTTGTACCGGGGCTACCCGTGTCTTTCAAAGGTCAATGTCTCACTCAAATTAAGGGTGGGTTGTGTCTGGCTGGGTGCCATGTTGTTGCACAGACACGGGGCTATCGTCTGGTATGCATTTGGGGTAGCCTGGTTAAATTCCAGGGAAGTGGGGTTGTTGTAAAGTTTGATGTGTTTTTGCACTCTTATGCAGTTTGTTTGTGCTGTTTGCATGCAAGCAATGACCCACCCTGTTGATAATGTTCCTAGTCAGCAAGCAGTTGAACTGCTGGTTTTAGGACTTGGTATTGTTGAGCAGTGTTGGCTTAGATTGTTTCAGTGGGAGACCAGCTTCAATTAAAAATGGGGTGAACTGGGGAATTGGCTTTGCAATCGGTGACACCGACACTAAAAATTGCTTCTTAAAATGCCTTATTTTCCAGATTAATGAGGAAAACTTCACTTTTGTTACTTTCAAGACAGATGATTCTATCAAATGGAAGCTCATGTATTCAATAATTTCTTTTTGAGGTGAGATTTTACTTTTCAAGTAACAAGGGCCATCAAATTAACAATCAGTGTGAGAGACTGACATTTTTTAGTAGCCCGGTTTTCAAAAAACCAGGTATATATCTCCAGGGATTCACCATCCAAATACCTCTTTCACTGTAAAAAATAAAAATGTTAGTAGGAATTGACAGTTAAGATGCAGAAAGGTCAATAATTGGAGATATCTACCTGGAGTTTTGAAAACCGGGTTGCCTGAAATCTTAAGTCAAGTCCAGCACATTGCAGGCAATCTTTTAAAACTTAATTTGCTTAAAGCCCTGATACTTTTAGTGTAAAAATAACAATCTCGCTCTTCAGGACTAACCACCCTCACCTCTTAACCATGGGCTTCAAATAACTTCCTGCAAGTGACAGAAATCAGTGCAAATTCCAGAAAATTTGCACGAGGGGGGCAACAGTCCGTCCCGTAGGGACGGGCTGTTGCCCCCGTTGGCCCAGATAATATTTTTTGAGGGGGGCTTCCGTCAAACTAAGTGTCATGTTGTTGCACAGACACAGGGCTATCATCTGGTATGCATTTGGGGTAGCCTGGTTAAATTCCAGGGGGGTGGGGTTGTTGTAAAGACTATGCTTTGTGCTAGAGTGCAGATTCGCTGGGTTTTTGTAGCTGGGCTTACCCCTGTCTTTCAAAGCTCAATGTCTCCCTCAAATTAAGGGGGGGTTGTGTCTGGCTGGGTGTCATGTTGTTGCACAGACACAGGGCTATCATCTGGTATCCATTTGGGGTAGCCTGGTTAAATTCCAGGGGGGTGGGGTTGTTGTAAAGACTATGCTTTGTGCTAGAGTGCAGATTCGCTGGGTTTTTGTAGCTGGGCTTACCCCTGTCTTTCAAAGCTCAATGTCTCCCTCAAATTAAGGGGGGGTTGTGTCTGGCTGGGTGTCATGTTGTTGCACAGACACAGGGCTATCATCTGGTATGCATTTGGGGTAGCCTGGTTAAATTCCAGGGGGGTGGGGTTGTTGTAAAGACTATGCTTTGTGCTAGAGGGCGGATTCGCTGAGTTTTTGTACCGGGGCTACCCCTGTCTTTCAAAGGTCAATGTCTCACTCAAATTAAGGGTGGGTTGTGTCTGGCTGGGTGCCATGTTGTTGCACAGACACGGGGCTATCGTCTGGTATGCATTTGGGGTAGCCTGGTTAAATTCCAGGGAAGTGGGGTTGTTGTAAAGTTTGATGTGTTTTTGCACTCTTATGCAGTTTGTTTGTGCTGTTTGCATGCAAGCAATGACCCACCCTGTTGATAATGTTCCTAGTCAGCAAGCAGTTGAACTGCTGGTTTTAGGACTTGGTATTGTTGAGCAGTGTTGGCTTAGATTGTTTCAGTGGGAGACCAGCTTCAATTAAAAATGGGGTGAACTGGGGAATTGGCTTTGCAATCGGTGACACCGACACTAAAAATTGCTTCTTAAAATGCCTTATTTTCCAGATTAATGAGGAAAACTTCACTTTTGTTACTTTCAAGACAGATGATTCTATCAAATGGAAGCTCATGTATTCAATAATTTCTTTTTGAGGTGAGATTTTACTTTTCAAGTAACAAGGGCCATCAAATTAACAATCAGTGTGAGAGACTGACATTTTTTAGTAGCCCGGTTTTCAAAAAACCAGGTATATATCTCCAGGGATTCACCATCCAAATACCTCTTTCACTGTAAAAAATAAAAATGTTAGTAGGAATTGACAGTTAAGATGCAGAAAGGTCAATAATTGGAGATAATATCTCCAGGGATTCACCATCCAAATACCTCTTTCACTGTAAAAAATAAAAATGTTAGTAGGAATTGACAGTTAAGATGCAGAAAGGTCAATAATTGGAGATATCTACCTGTAGTTTTGAAAACCGGGTTGCCTGAAATCTTAAGTCAAGTCCAGCACATTGCAGGCAATCTTTTAAAACTTAATTTGCTTAAAGCCCTGATACTTTTAGTGTAAAAATAACAATCTCGCTCTTCAGGACTAACCACCCTCACCTCTTAACCATGGGCTTCAAATAACTTCCTGGAAGTGACAGAAATCAGTGCAAATTCCAGAAAATTTGCACGAGGGGGGCAACAGTCCGTCCCGTAGGGACGGGCTGTTGCCCCCGTTGGCCCAGATAATATTTTTTGAGGGGGGCTTCCGTCAAACTAAGTGTCATGTTGTTGCACAGACACAGGGCTATCATCTGGTATGCATTTGGGGTAGCCTGGTTAAATTCCAGGGGGGTGGGGTTGTTGTAAAGACTATGCTTTGTGCTAGAGTGCAGATTCGCTGGGTTTTTGTAGCTGGGCTTACCCCTGTCTTTCAAAGCTCAATGTCTCCCTCAAATTAAGGGGGGGTTGTGTCTGGCTGGGTGTCATGTTGTTGCACAGACACAGGGCTATCATCTGGTATGCATTTGGGGTAGCCTGGTTAAATTCCAGGGGGGTGGGGTTGTTGTAAAGACTATGCTTTGTGCTAGAGTGCAGATTCGCTGGGTTTTTGTAGCTGGGCTTACCCCTGTCTTTCAAAGCTCAATGTCTCCCTCAAATTAAGGGGGGGTTGTGTCTGGCTGGGTGTCATGTTGTTGCACAGACACAGGGCTATCATCTGGTATGCATTTGGGGTAGCCTGGTTAAATTCCAGGGGGGTGGGGTTGTTGTAAAGACTATGCTTTGTGCTAGAGGGCGGATTCGCTGAGTTTTTGTACCGGGGCTACCCCTGTCTTTCAAAGGTCAATGTCTCACTCAAATTAAGGGTGGGTTGTGTCTGGCTGGGTGCCATGTTGTTGCACAGACACGGGGCTATCGTCTGGTATGCATTTGGGGTAGCCTGGTTAAATTCCAGGGAAGTGGGGTTGTTGTAAAGTTTGATGTGTTTTTGCACTCTTATGCAGTTTGTTTGTGCTGTTTGCATGCAAGCAATGACCCACCCTGTTGATAATGTTCCTAGTCAGCAAGCAGTTGAACTGCTGGTTTTAGGACTTGGTATTGTTGAGCAGTGTTGGCTTAGATTGTTTCAGTGGGAGACCAGCTTCAATTAAAAATGGGGTGAACTGGGGAATTGGCTTTGCAATCGGTGACACCGACACTAAAAATTGCTTCTTAAAATGCCTTATTTTCCAGATTAATGAGGAAAACTTCACTTTTGTTACTTTCAAGACAGATGATTCTATCAAATGGAAGCTCCTGTATTCAATAATTTCTTTTTGAGGTGAGATTTTACTTTTCAAGTAACAAGGGCCATCAAATTAACAATCAGTGTGAGAGACTGACATTTTTTAGTAGCCCGGTTTTCAAAAAACCAGGTATATATCTCCAGGGATTCACCATCCAAATACCTCTTTCACTGTAAAAAATAAAAATGTTAGTAGGAATTGACAGTTAAGATGCAGAAAGGTCAATAATTGGAGATATCTACCTGGAGTTTTGAAAACCGGGTTGCCTGAAATCTTAAGTCAAGTCCAGCACATTGCAGGCAATCTTTTAAAACTTAATTTGCTTAAAGCCCTGATACTTTTAGTGTAAAAATAACAATCTCGCTCTTCAGGACTAACCACCCTCACCTCTTAACCATGGGCTTCAAATAACTTCCTGCAAGTGACAGAAATCAGTGCAAATTCCAGAAAATTTGCACGAGGGGGGCAACAGTCCGTCCCGTAGGGACGGGCTGTTGCCCCCGTTGGCCCAGATAATATTTTTTGAGGGGGGCTTCCGTCAAACTAAGTGTCATGTTGTTGCACAGACACAGGGCTATCATCTGGTATGCATTTGGGGTAGCCTGGTTAAATTCCAGGGGGGTGGGGTTGTTGTAAAGACTATGCTTTGTGCTAGAGTGCAGATTCGCTGGGTTTTTGTAGCTGGGCTTACCCCTGTCTTTCAAAGCTCAATGTCTCCCTCAAATTAAGGGGGGGTTGTGTCTGGCTGGGTGTCATGTTGTTGCACAGACACAGGGCTATCATCTGGTATGCATTTGGGGTAGCCTGGTTAAATTCCAGGGGGGTGGGGTTGTTGTAAAGACTATGCTTTGTGCTAGAGTGCAGATTCGCTGGGTTTTTGTAGCTGGGCTTACCCCTGTCTTTCAAAGCTCAATGTCTCCCTCAAATTAAGGGGGGGTTGTGTCTGGCTGGGTGTCATGTTGTTGCACAGACACAGGGCTATCATCTGGTATGCATTTGGGGTAGCCTGGTTAAATTCCAGGGGGGTGGGGTTGTTGTAAAGACTATGCTTTGTGCTAGAGGGCGGATTCGCTGAGTTTTTGTACCGGGGCTACCCCTGTCTTTCAAAGGTCAATGTCTCACTCAAATTAAGGGTGGGTTGTGTCTGGCTGGGTGCCATGTTGTTGCACAGACACGGGGCTATCGTCTGGTATGCATTTGGGGTAGCCTGGTTAAATTCCAGGGAAGTGGGGTTGTTGTAAAGTTTGATGTGTTTTTGCACTCTTATGCAGTTTGTTTGTGCTGTTTGCATGCAAGCAATGACCCACCCTGTTGATAATGTTCCTAGTCAGCAAGCAGTTGAACTGCTGGTTTTAGGACTTGGTATTGTTGAGCAGTGTTGGCTTAGATTGTTTCAGTGGGAGACCAGCTTCAATTAAAAATGGGGTGAACTGGG